>NW_027267763.1:0-30880 GCF_963676685.1 Mytilus edulis
ACATTGTTTAAACAACACCAAATTATACTTACTATTAGATATTCCTATATCCTGATTGACTAATACATCTTCACATTCTTGACAGGTCCCGATGCTGACAAAATATGCCTTAATGGTAGAATGTGGATCGTGAAATCCTTCCCAGTAGGCTGACAGAGTCTTCACATCTGTTTGGTAATCTATATCTTTCATATATGAAGTAGCTGTTTTTTTACTACCATCATACACATGTCCAGCAACTGGGGGCGACATGTCATATACGTAAGCCCAAGAGGAAGCAGTGCTTATTAAATTGGCTCTATTTATAGCCTACAAATATCAAAGGTTGTCGTTAACCATCAAACTCTATTTCTTGTCGTTCTAGAAAATATGGGTACATTTCATAGACATTGCAACAAGAGTAAACAAAACAAAAAAATTGATACGATAAATCATAAATCAGGCATAATTCTAAAAAAAGGATACTCTAACTGCATTAAAAGTTTAGGAATAGTTGTGTGTTACTACAAATAATACAAACACTGGCAGCAATACATATAATGTAAGCCTTGATGTGTTCGTTACATAACATCTAAGCATTGACAATTTACGAATTTCAGTTCGCACACTTCTCGCAAAAGTTTGTTTTCTTATACACACTTATTATATACTACTTTTTGGTTTTTATACAATTACCAAAAATGTAGGGTGATAATCCAAATTGTTATGACAGGAAAATGACCGTCAATAATATTCACGGAAATTTTGGATATAACAGTTGTTATGGTATCAAAGGGAAAGTATCATCATACAGCATGAAGATACATGAAAGTGGTTGAGTAAAAAATATAATGTGAAGTCACATGTACAATGTAACGTATCACTCTTAGCAATATCATGGTAATATTTATTCAATTTGCTTTAATAATTACCAAAAATTAAGGTACAATGATGTACAACGGCAGTAAGTAAGTAAGTAAGTAAACAAGTAATGTAAAGGTTATTCTTATTCCTTTTGATATTTTGTTTACCTTAACTGTGATGAAATAAGCATGGCCTTCGTGAATATTGATAGTTTTATCTTCAGCTGATACTCCACAATCTAGTGTGGTCTTTGTAAATGGGATGATATCGTCATGTCCAGGATGAGAACCAACAGACCACAGATAATGATCTATTCCACTCTCTTTGTCAATGAATACATCTCTCCAGCTATGAAAAACAAACCACTCCATTTAAACTTTGTCATAAAACAGTGTGTATGGCCCAACTTTTAAACAATTCACATCAAAATGAATATGATAGCACTTTTGACAAGAAAAGAATAATTGGCAGTCGAAAAAAAAAGTTAAAAATCTGAAACTTTCACTAAAAAGTTTACAATAAGTTGGCTTTATTATTTAGACTCTTCCGAATTTGTCATTTCAGAAAAGATACATAAAATTTATAAAATACAAATGTTTCAGTTAATATCTGTTGAAACAATCGTAAAATGCTGTTTTGTATTCCCTATATACAATGATAATTTACAAAAATAACTCCAAGATAAGAGGTTATAACTTCCTATCAGATTTTCTTAATCGCATGTAAGGTCAATATACCAAGCATTTATTTCACTCAGATCCGACATGTGTCGCCCCTTTATAGTTATTGGTTGGACAGTCTTCTCTGGTGGAGTGTTGTCAATCTTAACAGGGTGTGAATCGGCTGTCGAACTTCTTGTTGCAAAGTCCAGCCCTGTAAACAAGAAATTGATTTATCAAGCATGACTGTTAACGTAAAAATGAAGTAAGGCATGTGTCTTTCGTTTGGATATATTCAACGTGCATTGGTGGGGAAAAGCTTAGACCGAAGCACATTTATAATGTTGAACATTTTACACTTATCCGTATTATATATGTGTATTTTGCATAAGAAAAAAGAAACTTAATGCAAGCCAAAAACAAATATATTTGTAATTATGATACACTAGTTTTTCTGTTTATTTAATATTAGTGTCATTATCAAATATGGAAATAAGTAAACTTAATTCGCAGAATTTTACATGCACCATCAAGAAGAGAAATAATATAAAAAAAATTAATGAATGCGAAATTATCAATATGAAGTTATTGAGATTTCTAAAAAGAGAATAATAAGAAGCTAAAGAATGCATTGTCAGAATACCTTTAACTGTAGCGTAATACTCGTGACCGTTCTGTAGCCGTAGTGTTCTTTGTGAATGTAGTCCATCTTGAAATGGTAGTTCGTGTATCGTGTAATGGTTAACAAGTCCTACTGATGTGAACGGAAATATATCTGTTCCGCCTTTTGTTGATCCTTAATAGTAAATACAACAGATAGTTATGTTTACAAATCAAATGTGTGTTGTATACATTTCTTATTTAGGGCTGTATATCAAGTAAAAATTAAAGGTACAGTAACTTGTAGTCAATAATGATGAAAAACGGAAATATCTGCTTTGAATAGATATTGAATGGCTTGAGACCTTGTGAGCAGATTGTTTATATCATATTAAAATTTTCACTCCATTATTCCGTTTATGGATGAGCAGGGCTCTTCAGGTTTATATGGTACTTTGGCGAAAATGGCTATGTTTTAAAATAAAACTTTACTTTGCTTATAGACAAACCTAGGTATCTTGAAAATTGTTCAGCCATGGCATGATCAAATAAGTTCAAATGCATTTTGTTTTATGTATAAGAAAATTTAAAACTTAACTAAGTGCTCCAACAAAAGTTTTCAAAATAAAGAAATTTCACAAAGAGGATTGAGAACTTTCCCACAGGTATTGTTTGAAGTAAGCTGTATTGATTGATATCGACAAAAGAGGTACATTGATACCTGTTAATTATTGGAGATTTAAACTGTTACACTGAATGGACCATTTAATGAAACTCAACTATGTGTAAGTTTTATCATCTTCTGCAAAGACAAAAAGTATGATGCACTCTTAAACCCATCCTAATTCTATTGACCTAGTGCATACCATGCCTTAACAAAATTCCAGCTGCACAGGTTTGTCTGTACTCCGTATTAATTTTGAGTTAAAAACGCATTCATGTTAGCCATGGGGTCCACGTGAATAAAATTGAAGAGGGAAATGGGGAATGTGTCAAAGCGAAAACAACCCGACCATAGAGCAGACAAAAGCCGAAGGCCACTAATAGGTCTGCAATGTAGCAAGAAACTCCCGCACCCGGAGGCGTCCTTCAGCTAGCCCCTTAAAAAAACTCCGAAATATACACAAGAAACTAAAATTAAAAATCATACAAGACTAACAAAGGCCAGAGGCGCAACATTGCGGCGGTGTTAAACATGTGAACCTTGTCTCAAACGTATGATTTCAATAATAAGTGGCTTTTCAAAGTCCGAAATCAATTTGACTTAACCACGTCATTATTAACATAGACAAATGTAATAAATTGAACCCTATAGTTGTCTGGAAATATAATGAAAAAAACTATTTTGTTATTTTTTATTTCAGATCAAGGTTCACTCGACTCCAATCTTAATTCACTGGGATTGTCAGTTTTCCTACGAAGGTAGATGGTTCTCTCCATGCACCCCGCTGCTGCCATCAATACAAGCTTTCACTAGAAGTGTCGTAAAACACTAATTAAGCAATCTTTCAGATAAACATCATTGCTCGAGGGTTAATGATATATTTATGGCGAATTAATTTAAATTAAATTCATAAAATAAATATTGTAAGTCATTTAAATGATACTTACCAATTCCAACTTGGTACTCTTTGATTCCTGAATTATGGACAGTCTTTTTATATTCTTCTACATCAGTAAATGAATCCCAACTTATGAAAATGTCTGACGATGAAGACTAAAAGTTATCAAAGGTACCAGGATTATTTACATGAATTAAACAGCTGATCAAAATTTATAGATATCAGGGTTTGACCAACAGTATGCAGGTACAATTTCTTTCTTTCAAGCTTGACAGATCCACAAATATGAATATTATCCGATTTGGCGAAGTTGTTGAACATTATATAGCATATTTACCTGACGATATCGGGATAAAGGTATTTAGTCGGATCTTAACATGTATTTGTTAATTGTTTACAAACCGGTATTGATAAAAATAAACAAACAAATGTCGAAATGTTCAGGACTTATTTAAATCTGTATTTGGGTAAGATAATGCAAGCATACGATTTTTATTGCGTCTTACACTTTGAGAAGCAAATAATCTTTAACTTCGTGTAAAAACGTTAATTATGAGCTGCGAAGGTCAAGTGGCTCGAACATTTTTTTGAGGAAGTTTTAAAAAATTTCAAAGAAATATTGTTTCCAGTGGGTTAGCTTTCATTAGTCTTCACTATCCCATGAATGACAACTTTTGGTTATATTTATAATTTAGAATCTTCATTGAAGAGTGACATTCCTTTGTATTATGTGCCGATTCGAAAAAAGGTTATGCGAATATTGTCTCCCTTTAACAGGTTCATTATTTCATAATTAAGTATAGGTTTCTGATATAATTTTGAATAATTACAAAATGTATCAATTCAATATATTTCAGTTTGTGTTATTGGTGTATCAAAAACATTGATATACGAATATAATTTCATTAATTTGAAACATTTAAAATTTATGAAAGTATACCAATATAAAGAACCGTTCATTATTTTTTAAACTAGAGGCTCTAAAGAGCCTGTGTCGCTCACCTTGGTCTATGTGAATATTAAACAAAGGAAGCAGATTGAAAATTGACTACAAAGGTCAATAACTCCTACAGGGGTCAATTGACCATTTCGTTCATGTTGACTTATTTGTAGATCTTACTTTGCTGAACATTATTGCTGTTTACAGTTTACCTATATCTATAATAATATTCAATATAATAACCAAAAACAGCAAAATTTCCTTAAAATTACCAATTCAGGGGCCGCAACCCAAAAACAGGTTGTCCAATTCATCTGAAAATTTCAGGGCAGATAGATCTTGACCTGATTAACAATTTTACTTCATGTCAGATTTTCTCTAAATTATTTGGTTTTTGAGTTATAAGCCAAAAACTGCATTTTACCCCTATGTTCTATTTTTAGCCGTGGCGGCGATCTTGGTTTGATGGCCAGGTCACCGGACACATTTTTTAAACAAGAAACCCCAAAGATGATTGTGGCCAAGTTTGGATCAATTTGGCACAGCATTTCAGAGAAGAAGATTTTAGTAAAAGATATATAAAATTTACGAAAAATGGTTAAAAATTGACTTTAAAGGGCAATAACTCCTAAAGAGGTCAACTGACCATTTTGGTCATGTTGACTTATTTGTAAATCTGACCTTGCTGAACATTATTGCTGTTTACAGTTTACCTATATCTATAATAATATTCAATATAATAACCAAAAACAGCAAAATTTCCTTAAAATTACCAATTCAGGGGCCGCAACCCAAAAACAGGTTGTCCAATTCATCTGAAAATTTCAGGGCAGATAGATCTTCACCTGATTAACAATTTTACCCATGTCAGATTTGCTCTAAATGCTTTGGTTTTTGAGTTATAAGCCAAAAACTGCATTTTACCCCTATGTTCTATTTATAGCCATGGCGGTCATCTTGGTTAGTTGGCGGGGGTCACCGGACACAATTTTTAAACTAGATACCCCAATGATGATTGTGGCCAAGTTTCAAATAATTTGGCCCAGCAGTTTCAGAGGAGAAGATTTTTCTAAAAGATTACTAAGATTTACGAAAAATGGTTAAAAATTGACTATAAAGGGCAATAACTCCTAAAGTGGTCAACTGATCATTTTGGTCATGTTGACTTATTTGTAGATCTTACTTTGCTGAACATTATTGCTTTTTACAGTTTATCTCTATCTGAAATAATATTCAAGATAATAACCAAAAACAACAAAATTTCCTTAAAATTACCAATTCAGGGGCAGCAACCTAACAACGGAATGTCAGATTCATCTGAAAATTTCAGGGCAGATAGATCTTAACCTGATTAACAATATTACCCCATGTCAGATTTGCCCTAAATGCTTTGGTTTTTGAGTTATAAGCCAAAAACTGCATTTTACCCCTATGTTCTATTTATAGCCATGGCGGCCATATTGGTTAGTTGGCGGGGTCACCGGACACAATTTTTTAACTAGATATCCCAATGATGATTGTGGCCAAGTTTGGTTAAATTTGGCCTAGTAGTTTCAGAGGAGAAGATTTTTGTAAAAGTTAACGCCGGACGCAGGACGACGACAACGGACGACGACGACGACGGACGCCGGACGCCAAGTGATGAGAAAAGCTCACTTGGCCCTTTGGGCCAGGTGAGCTAAAAAGACTATAAATAAAGATACAATTATTTATCTCCCCTTCATGATAGATTGATTAGGAAATTAACCAGAGTTATCTAATATTAATCACAAAGAGGGACTAGCAAGCAATTTTTAATTGTAGCTTATTTAACGTTAAAACAATTTTGCACTATAAACGAATGTTACTTTATACAAATATAAGGACTTTGTTAGCTAAATCTACAAATTTTATTAGATATGAATTTGTATAACAATAGATCAATATGCTACATTATAAACTACAAAAGGCTAATAATACAGTAATAACATTTCTGTTTGGGAAGTATAACAAGTGCCAAATCCGCAAAGACGGTGGAAAACCATCGACACAGTACTGTTATTCCTTTTCTAAACTACTACTAGATAAATGTGTAAAATAAAAATTTAAATATCCAGAAGAACGTCGACTACGATGACAACACCTTTATGGCAAATTTCACCGCCCGTCAACCATGGTACTGACGGCAGCGTCATCAAATCAAAATAGCTCTTCATATTACATTGCACTTAAAATAAGAAAATTTCACCGTTTTTCCACAAACCTATTATCTTAATTCAAATTAACTACCTGAAATCAAATTTTAAAATGCATGAATATGCTTAATTCCAAATCAATAAATGCTGGATTTTTAAAACCTATATTGTATGTAAATGTTCTGTTACACATTTTAAGGTGGGCCATTTTTGTCATTTTTATTACTTTTAGTTTTGTTTTCATTTTATGACATATATAATTATGACACACACTCAATGAGTCATGTATGACTCGTGTAAAAATCGATACTATGATCAATCCTAACACTTTTTTTATAATATTGATATATCTTTATTATCAAGATAGCAAAACAACGTTTGTTAATTATTAAATCAGCACAACGTAAGTGCTTATGATAACTTTGTGTTCATTGTAGTGTAAAGACAGTGTACCCGTTTGTTATTGTAAGAACTTATGTCTATGTACGTTTTTACATTTAAGATAACTGCCTCAGTCTTCTCGAGGTTAAGGATTTGAAACACGGCCAGGTCGAATAAACAAGAGTATAATTGATATTTATAACGTATTGCCAGAGTACGCACCTTTTAGGGATTACAGCAAAGACCGAGTCGGCTCGGAGTCGGAATATTGTGCTCGAGTTAGGTGGTATGTTTCCACGCGGACTGTTACCTTGTGAACTTACATTCTATAATTCTGACTCAACGTGTCGGTCAATACAAAGCACTGTTGATGTTCATATAACATTACTATTTTTGTCATGAATATGCATAATAATTTGACGCTAGACGTGAAGCTGCCACCTATCACAAATCGGGAGGGCACATTATTTTCCCTCCTTTAGTTATTTTCGTATTTCTGTTTGTTCACAACATATTATTCTACATGCTATGAGTTGATCAGTTATAGGGATCTTTTCATATATCATTCAAATATATTGAATCCAAATTGACAAAAACACAACAGTTATATAGATTCTCTCAAGGTTTATTTTGTATTCCTATTCTCAAAATGAGCGAATGAGTCGCCAAATTTTAATTTAAATTTAGGTAATACCGTATTTGAAGTGGCACTTAATATTAGTTTATTTATAATTTATATAAAGAAAAAAGAGTAATAATTGAAAACAAAATGTTACTTATTAGATAAAAGTTATGTAATGCCGCATTATTTGTCGTGTGTTCTGGTTTTTTTGTTCGGTTTAGATGTGTTCAAGTAATGATTGCGTCTCTTTATTCATCTATCTACCTAATAAAAATGTATACCTTGTCCGTTAAAATTGCTACAGAAAGTTACATTAATACAGCAAAACGTCTAAATAAGTTTATAAAAAAGGAACAATAATATTATTATACAATATCTTTCCCGAAAAAAGGAAAAGTAAAAATTCGGTATTACACAACTGAAAATAGAGAGATTCACTTTTCTTCACTCGTTTCTGCACACGGAAAAGTTCAATACATGTAAGTTCATGTATGCATGTAACTTGTTTTGAATCACATGTAAGAATTCATTTTAGTATGTTGTTTTACGACAAATGTTATACGAATTTCCGTATTTACGATGGGAGCGAGGATTAGCTATTTCTTCTCTAATGCAGAACCATGCTTCAAATGTATCCTGGACTTTCTACATGTATAACTATTATTGTTATTTCAAATTGATATAAATACAAACTATAACAAAATTGAGAATGGAAATGGGGAATGTGTCAAAGAGAAAACAAGCCAACCAACGAGCAGACAACAGCCGAAGGCCACTTTTGGGTCTTTAATGCAGCAGGAAACTCCCGCATCCAGGATGCGTGGTCAATAAACAAAAATGTATACCAGTTCAGTGATAATGGACGGCATACTAATCTAGGCATATATTTATGAATAATATAGAATATAACACATGTGTCTTACTTGGTATTGCCTATTATGATCAATGCCAATCCAAACATGACCAGGTGTAGGTGGTGTTAGATCAACCGTTACTCCATCACTACAGATATTTGTTTCGTATAAAACCTCTGTCCATTTCTCATATTCTACCTCTTTCCTTGGTGCATGGATACACACTATGTATCGCTTACCATGTTCTAGTTCGTCTTTAGTGCTGAATATAGCGTTAATGTATTCTTTTTCTATAAAATGTTGGAATGCATATGTTAATGGTGGGCTATATAATGATTTCCATAACGTTGCACTAATTGCTGTTTAAGTCTTGTGATATTTGTCTTCAAACAAGCCTTTTGTAACTGATTATACTGCTATATCGGTTCATTGTAAATTTATGTCATTTTGTTCGTTTGTGGATGAGTGTCGTTCGTATTTGATCACATTTTATGTAACTGAATATTACAGTTTTTGTTCTGTGATTTGGCACTAATGAGACACCACTGCTCTAGGTTTTGCCGAAGCGCTGATTTTACTTTAATGTTATTAACTTTAATTTGAGTCGTTAGTTGCTTCTTTTTGAAGTGTTGCTCTACAGTGTTTCTAACTTGCGGTTCATGTTAGCTTATTATACCGTATTGAGTTTTCGTAAAGTTCAAGTCAGTACATATACAATGTAATAACCTGTAGCTGTTTACGTAAATATCCGTTGGTCTTGTTTAGTTGTTGTCTCCTTGTATCATTTTTCGTTTTTTTCGTTTACTGATTTTTAATATTAATTGTTTTACAATATGGGTTCTTTTCCTCACACGAACACAGAAAATGTTACAACATGACTTAATTAATTCTTTGACATCTTTGATATACACAAAAGGTAATATAATATATTTGATAAGATAAATAGAATACAGAATAATTATTCGGAAATGAATTGAATTAGTTTGTACCTGTAAATCCACATTTAACAGAATCAGGGTGCGAACATGGATCCCTCAATTGAAGCTTTGCATCATCCTGGTAATAACTTGTGACATCTAAATTTTCTGAGTCGATCACAGCCCAGGTATAATTTTTGTGACGTAATAATGGCCATGTTGCAGAGATTATGTTCTTATAAGGTGAATAGTCAACGTCAGGTACCTCCCATCTACCGTTTTCCTCTAAGATGATGTCATGTCCATATCCATCAAGTATTTCACCGTCTAAAACATTCGACAGTTTTCACTTTTAATTTTAACATCACTTTACATAGGATACAACGTCATTTCGATATTTAATGGTTGAAACTATTGATAAATTAATCAGAAATATCATTCCACTTGCATCTTTTTATATATCTGAGGACACACTTGTCGATCTCTTAATTCAAAAAAATTTATCAAATATTTGTTATTTCATATTTGACCTCAAATTAAAATAAAGAATACAACATATACAGTTAAGTGAGTTTCATATCTGATCTTACATTTACAATTGGCAATGAGAGTAGGTGCAGAATACACATTTGTATTATTTAATAAGCTTGCATTTGATGTCCTGTCATAATTTCCTAAATGGTTGGTATAAGAATTATATTTGACCCGGATTTCCAGGTGATGATGACGCACGATGTTTGTCAAATAACTTGTTATACAGCAAAAAGTGCAATAAATAATATAAAAGTGTAACACAGAAGTTTATCTACCATGAAATTGGAAGTTTGTCTTCGACTTCTGAGTACGTATGCATAAAACCACTTAAGTTAAGAAATCAAATCGTAGTACTAATTTATCGTTTGACATTTAAAACAAGAGGCTCTCAAGAGCCTGAATCGCTCACCTGAATTTTTTTGGTTTAATCTCTCATCAATGATTATTTTGGCTTTTCAATTTATTTAAATGTTCTTTGAATCGTCCTATTTTCTTCAAAAGCAAAAAAAAATCATTTTCTCCTATGTTCTATTTTAGCCATAGGAGCTATGTTTCTTGACATACAAGGAAATGAAATATAAAATTTATACTAGATACTCTGAAACTCTGAAACTCATTTAGCCTAAGTTTGGCTGAAATTGATACAGCAGTTTCATAAGAGAAGATTTTTTAAAGTAAGTCAACATGGTGAACAAATTGTGAAAAAAGTCTTTAAAGGGCAATAACTCCTAAAGAGGTCAATTGACAATTTTGGTCAAATTGACTTATTTGTAGATCTTACTTTGCTGATCATATTTGCTGTTTACAGTTTATCTTTATCTATAATAATATTCAAGATAATGACCAAAAACTGCAAAATTTCCTTAAAATTACCAATTAAGTGGCAGCAACCCAACAATTGGATGTTTGATTCATCTGAAAATTTCAGGGCTGATAAATCTTGACCTAATGAACATTTTTACTCCATGTCAGATTTGCTCTAAATGCTTTCGTTTTTGAGATATAAGCCAAAAACTGCATTTGACCCCTATGTTCTATTTTAAGTAACGGCGGCCATGTTTTTTGACGGATCAAAAATCAAAGCACACACTTTGTGCAGGATAATCTAAGGAACAATCATGCTAAGTTTTAACCAAATCCATTTAGTAGTTTCAGAGGAGAAGATTTTTTAAAGTTAGCAAATATGATGAACAAATTGTGAAAAATTGTCATTAAAGGACAATAACCCCTTAAGGGGTCAATTGACAATTTTGGTCATATCAACTTATTTGTAGATCTTACTTTGCTGATCTTTTTTGCTGTTACAGTTGATCTTTATCTATAATAATATTCAAGATAATGACCAAAAACTGCAAAATTTCCTTAAAATTACCAATTAAGTGGCAGCAACCCAACAATGGTTTGTTTGATTCATCTGAAAATTTCAGGGCTGATAGATCTTGACCTAATGAACATTTTTACCCCGTCAGATTTGCTCTAAATGCTTTCGTTTTTGAGATATAAGCCAAAAACTGCATTTGATTCCTATGTTCTATTTTAAGTAACGGCGGCCATGTTTTTTGACGGATCAAAAATCGAAGCGCACATTTTGTGCAGGATATACTAAGGAACAATCATCTTAAGTTTCATTCAAATCCATTCAGTAGTTTCAGAGGAGAAGATGTTTGAAAAATTGTTAACGACGACGACGACGACGACGACGGACGCCAAGTGATGAGAAAAGCTCACATGGCCTTTTAGGCCAGGTGAGCTAAAAATCTCCATTCGGAACAAATCTGAACTTAAATAGCTTTATACATACGGGTCAAGAGTTTGAACCGCCATGCACAACAATTGTAAATAAATCTACATAGAGTAGACATTTTTTCCTACGGATTATTAACAAAATAGGAATAATAAGAAGATAAGGGCCATCCGTAATTTACGATGTATTAGGGTTTTTTTATATTTGTTTCAGACCGATTGTATCCTGTTCCCGATTATTATCTCTTGAAATGTAGATTTGCATGGTGATGGAAACAGGGAAAATAAAAGACGCCTACTCTGACATCACTGTCAATCTTCCCAATTTGTTTTTGTTATCATGATTTGTATTTTTTAATCAATTTATGAGATTAAAACTTAGATAATAATCAAACCAGAAGAAAAAAGTAAAAAGTACAAAACAACATTGGAAGCTGTTGTCCCCAAATATTGTATTTATTTATGGAAATTTTCACTACATGCCAATATATATTAAAAGAAGATGGGGTATGATTTCAAATGAGACAACTCTCCACAAGAGACCAAACTGACACAGAAATTAACATATATAGGTCACCTATAGGTCACCGTACGGCCTTTAACAATGAGTAAAGCCCATACCGCATAGTCAGCTATAAAAGGTCTCGAAATGATATTGTAAAACGATTCAAACGAGAAAACTAACGGCCTAATCTATGTAAAAAAAAATTATTATAAAACCAAGAGGTGCCTCTTCGTGTCTCTTAACTCACAAATTTTCTCGCTGAACAATTAATATGCTTTGATAAACATATAACTTTGAAACTAGCTGTATCTGCCAATATGATTTTTTTTTTTAAAAGGTGTGATTAAGGCAGCACAATACAAAGATTTTATAACTCCAACTCCCAAAATCTGTAACTTTCTTAATAATACTCGAAAATTTATAAAAGTGGTAGTTTTGGATATCTAACATATTAGTCTTTCAAATTAATGCAATGTTAGTATTATGCAACAATTATGTAATCAATTATAATGTTAACTGTGTCTAAAATATTTTTCACCAAATTTCCACTTTCAATTGAAATTAGCTTCTGCATAGCTAAGTATCCCTAGAGGATTGATTTTATTATATGTTATTCCTATGGCCATCATCTACAAACCTATCAAACCTCAGATTTCAAATAGAATGTATAGAACAAGTTTTACACCTTATTAAACATTATCTTCTTTTATGTGGTAAGGATGTTTACACTAATTAGAGATTTATGAGAGAATAGAATACCATAGAGACAATCTGCGACACCCTTTTGAAGCCCATGATAGATGATAGAGCTAAATTCATTGAAGTGAACTTACCCAGATTTTGCCGCTAATAATAAAAATATGGCATTCATTTAAAAATGTTATATTTTATCTATCTATATATACCTCTTTTATTATTTTCTATGCATTCATAAGAAAGTAACAGCATTTCAAAGGTTAGTTATTGGAAGTAAAAAAATCTTTGTATTGTGCTACCTTAAAACACATGTACAATTAATGCTCAATCTATATACATGTTTACCAATTTGCTATTGTTGATGAACTCTCTTGTATTTATTTTTCGGTATGTTATAAATTAAAATGCTAATCCATATGTATCATTCGGTCTTTTTTCTCTCAATTAAGTTGTAAGTCAGAAAATAAATCTCGAATATTGAATTTCAATGATTGATTTGTGTTTACTACAATTGTACCATTTTCAGCACTTCTTAGGCCGTGTTCACACCAAACTCCATGTACAGTAAACTTGTTTACAATTAGTTTAATGTACTGGACATTGGTTTCACATTAAATTTGTTCACATCTATACAGCTTTTTTAATTACCTGTACATAAGATTCGTTCACACTTGTAAACTCTATGTCATTTAAATGTTCATTACGTAGAATCGAATGAAACAAGTTTTCGGACAACTTTTCTAGCAGTAAGGGAACGACCATTTGACTCTGAATAGGGGGATGGAAATATTCCAAACACCAATTGGATAAAGAAAACAATTCTGGTTCTATAGATGATAAAAAATATTCTGAATCAAGAGTTTCCCCATACATTATAGTGTTAAATGTTGGAAGAAAAAAAATTGATTACCAGCATCAAAAAAAAAAAAAAAAAAAAAAAAAAAAAAAAACCCGTAAAACGTTTGTGCGGAAAAAATTCTGACTCAGATAAATAAAAAAAATACCCCCCTTTTGTTTTTTTGAAGTAAAGGGGTTGCTTCTTTATGGAAGCCAATTTGATTATTTGCAGTGGTTTAAAGATACTAAAGATGTCTCGATTAAGCATTAAAAAACGTAGGCTGCAACAGCGTGCTTACAGACGAAGAAGAAGGATTGATATATTAGGGATCACTATATTTCTATCTTTTCTGTTTGTTCAAATGGTACTTTTCTCCAAGAAGTATTTGGCAAAAAAAAGGGGGGGTAATGTTGTTTTTTTTTTAACTTTTTAAGTGTAATTTCACGGATCCGAGATACTGCACAAACAATACATTTACCTCACACTGTTTTAGTAATGCATTTATGAGTGAATCGTTGTTTGAGTAAAGACCAGTGGCAAATATTTCTGTGTAAGTCAAGTTTATTCGGAAATCCCTTAATTTTCAAATGAATTATGTGTTCGGCAATGATGCTGCTTTTAGTCTTGATAAGGGCTTAATAAAGCTACGTTAAGTTTTATTTCTAAACAAAACAAATAAATATATCAAGTTTAGACAAATGTTTCTGTAAAGAACTTTTATTATAATAATTGCTATAAATATCAATTTTATTCAAAAATCGTTTCTTCTTTAAATATGCACAGTGAAACTAATGTTTTAAATGCCTAGTTTTATGTACACTGAATCTACACATGGCCTACATCGAGTATCGACTGCATGTAGACAAAACATGATATACACTACATCTAAACATTGAGTTTTATCAATTGGAACGTAATTTTGTTTAGTTTACGTGTGAGTTACACTTACACAACACCGAGTTTATGTCAATGGGAACACGGCCTTAGTGGCGCTTACATTTTATTGGTTTATTTAAGTGGAGTGTAAAAAAAACCTACTGATCTTCGACTGGCTTGATGCATTATTTATTACTTTTTGAATTTTGGATCCTCAATGCTCTTCAACTTTGTACTTGTTTGGCTCTATAAATATTTTGATATGAGCGTCACTGATGAGTCTTGTGTAGACGAAACGCGCGTCTGGCGTACTTAATTAAAATCCTGGTACCTTTGATAACTATTATAACCTTTTGTCATTCAGTTATTAGTTTTCTGTATAGATCCCTATTCAATTGAGGTTGTGTCTGGTATGAAATGTAAACATGCTTTCATAGTTATACATTCCGATGATATTGAAGATTAAAGACACCTTATTTTAACTCAAATTATTCTACATATACAGTTGGGTGCAGACCAAGCATTACATAAAGTAAACGCAAGTTAACGCGGCGTGCACATATTTCGTTAGTTAACTTTAAATTTCGCGTTTACTAGTAAACGCCCGTTTACTTCATTAACGTTAACGCGGTCAAAATGGAAATTTCTAATGTCTACTCGAGTAAACGCGCGTTTACTCTGTGTCCGTTTAGTCAGTAGTAAACGGCCGTTTACTTCAGATTTCACAAGTTTAATTTTACGTGCACGTAAAAGTAAACGGGCGTTTACTACAGATTTCTCAATTGTATTTTTACGTGCACTTGAAAGTAAACGCGCGTTTACTTTTCGCGTTAACTAATTGTGTATCTTATAAAATAATCGTCGTGTGCATTTGTACATTTATTTATGTTGTTAAAATGACTTAATATTTTACGTATATGTGTTTTGAACCTTAACATTCAAAAACACTTTTTATTAGAAATATAAACATTTATCTAGCGGATATTTCTAGATCATTACGAATTGTTTCGTCAATAAATTCTAGATGTACTTCCTGTAACATTTTCTGTCTAGTGTTTACTTTAAAGTCAGTAACAGATCTACTCTGACGGAAACGTCGTAGAAATGCACTTATCCCCTGTCTAGAAACTTGAACATTATCTGATCGTATCAACTCATCTCTAACTTCAGTATGTTTTTGCCAGATCTTCTTATACTTAATATCCTCTCACGAATGGTTTTACAGGTCCAGGACGCATTTCCATTTTGTTCTTATATGCAATGATTAATTTTCAATAAATTAATTAAAGAGGTGTCATTTCATTAAATGCAATCGTCAATGTGTTGATCGAAAATGGACAGATGGATATTTTGATGTACCTTATCATGTGATATATTAGGTCAGTGTATCCAGGATACGAGGTCAATCTGCGTTAACGCGCGTTTACTACAAACAGTAAACGGGCGTTTACTTTTTTTTTACAAAAATAGAAGACACGCCTTTTTCGCGTTAACGGGAAGTAAACGTGAAAGTAAACGCCCGTTTACTCTTTACAAAATTAGAAGACGCGCGGTTTTCGCGTTAACGCGGAGGTAAACGCGAAAGTAAACGCCAGTTTACTATTTATGTCTACTAAAATTTCGGAGTTAACGCGGAGTTAACGCGGCGTTTACATGAAGTGCACGCGAGTAAACGCCGCGTTAACTTTTTAGGCCCGTTTACATGTAATGCTTGGTCTGCACCCAACTGTACCTCCAACAAATTCAGATTATCACGAAACAATCGTTTTTAATAACTAAAAATATTATCAATGGTGGCCAAAAAGCTATATATTATACATCCTTTTAATGCGCACAATGCAAATAAATCACAACATGACTGCAATTTCTATTCAATGATATGAACGTACCCAGTGTTTTCTCTTGAATTCCGACAGCATCTATTACAATATTCGGTACAATCAGAGAATCGCCATCCTGGATTGTACACGTCTTAATCTCTTTTGAAATCATAGACCATACTCCAGCTTTATTGTAGCCTCTTATAAAAACCTTGCGGCATTTTGAGAAATCCAAACTTTTGTTTAAATATATCACAAAACGTGCCTACAAAAAAAACCCAATACATATGTATAAAATTGTAAACTGAAAATGATGCAAGTATAGCAGTGAAGTGATTGCAAATTGTATCTTATATCAATTTCGCATAATCTTGAGATCATATACAAATAGTTTATACAAGTTAGAGGTAAAGCTAGCTTTAAAACCAAGATGAATCCACTATTTTCATGCGTGTACCATGTCAGGAATATGACAGTTGTTATCCATTCGTTTGATGTTTTTGATATTGCCATTTAAAAGGGAATTTCCTTTTTGAATTTCCTCGGAGTTCATTATTTTTGTGATTTGACTTTTTACTGATATAATAATAATCTAGTTTGAAATGGAAAACATTATGATTAAGTTAAACGCTTTTGTAACATTGTTTATCTATTTATCCTCTAATTCTGAACCAAGTATAGATAGCCTTATTAAGCATTCACACACTTTCTTTTAATTTGTTTTGTTTTTCAATACTATTCGACTGCGATTTAGCCTGCCGACTATTTTGCCTATGTGTCATTAACAAGGCCTATGTGTGGGTTGAGTATCGTCGTTGTTTACAAATTTTTGAATTTCTTGAAATACTAAGGCTTTTCTACCTCAGGCATAGATTACCTTAGCTGTATTTGGCAAAACTTTTAGGAATTTTGGTTCTGAATGCTCTTCAACTTCGTACTTTATTTGGCCTTTTTATAAGTCCTGTTATCTATGATGAGTTTATTATCAACATTAAATGCTTTAAATATATTAATGGAAAGATGAATACACAATAATTACATGTTCCAAGTCTACTGCAGTCAAGTTGTCAATTTTATTCCAAACAGTATGCAATCCAACATTATCTCCTAATGCCCACTCATAAAATGTGACAACACTCTGCGCTGCTTTGTGGTCTTTGATATCAGGATCATACATCTTCTCAAGTGTAACATAAAGCTGAAACAGTAAGAAAATACAGAACTGTTCTTGTATATTCTTTGCACTACAACAAAAATACAAAAAACAAGATAAGTATTAATGTAACGACAAATCATTTTGCCAATAAGGATCAGCACCACATGTGAACACTTCGTACATAAATAAGGCCATTAGTTTTCTCGTCTGAATTGCTTTACATTCGTCATTTCAGGGTCTTTTAAAACAGTTGATTTTCTATATGCAAATGATATATTTTTAATGTCTTTTTGAGAACAAATGGTTTGAATTTTCAAATTGCAATCGGACTACGTCTTTGTGTCATATTATATTGTAGTTTGAACAACCGTTCAAAACTTTACTTAAGTTTTTAGACTTTTTCATTTCTTAAGACAATCATACTTGTTTAACGTACCTGATTCATATTTGTCATATTCACAAGTTGAAGGGTTATGTTACCGGTAGATGGAGGAGATATTAAAACCGTTACACCATTACCGTTAACAGGAGGAAAACATAAATTCTCAGCACAGAATTTCACAACAGCTCTGTATGAATTTCCTGGTTTTAAGTCTAAATCACTCAACGTAGCATACTTGTGTCGACCAATATACTCGTAGTCTTTGAATACTTTCCAAATATCTGAAGGGAAAATAAGAATATCATAGCAGTACAAAACTGATGATTGTAGTTTTTTTTTAAATTCTAGCCGGAAGTTTCCCTCCATACACAATTAGTAATTAATTGACGATAATTTATAGCTAGAATCGTTACATGTTAAGAAGTGGCATGTTCAATTATTGTATTGGTTTTGATATCTCTTGATAGTTTCGCTATTTTGGTGATCCAAATTTGTATTCATATCAACGGTCAATTATTTTATTGAAGAAAGTTTTTTTAAGGTAGGGTAAAGATATCAAATTCATATGCAAACTCTACAGTTATAAACAAAACAAAGAAAACCAAAGACTGAGCATCATGAGTTTAACCAACAAACCGGGTTTTTATGAATGTGCTCAATTCAAATTATGTTCATCGGGGTAAAACATTATATAATAATCAGATAACAAAAAAAAGTCGAGTCTGCTATTTATTCGATGTGTCCTCAAAATAAAACGAAAGGAGAGCATACGATCTGAAATGTTCATGAGCAGTGGGTACTAGATAATAAAAATTAAGTCAATCAGACAAATAATACATTTTACTTGTCCACCATTGCTTCTCACAGTCTTTAACTGTATTTCATGTAGGGAAAAATAACCATGCAATGAAATAAAAGATTTTAATAAAATAAGAGCAGTATACCTCTGCCCATTCAACTATAATTTCGTCAACAAACTAAACCAAATAATTGTTTAAAATATTTGTTAAGGGTCAATTAACAACACGACCCTCTCTAAAATTAATTTTATTGATTTTGACAGTGAATTATGAACAACATCGTTTTCATTTTCGAGCGTTTGAAATATCAAGAGCTATTTTGATAATTAATTTAAAATTGTGCCAAATCACATGACATAAATTCCCTTATACGATCATTTCCCCGTTGTTTTGTTATTGCTTTTTTCGTATTTTATTCGTTTGTGAAATAATTACCACTAATTGTGTAATAGAAGGCAGTAACTTACTTCCAACAAGTCTTTCTTCTACCTTGACAAATGCATCTCTTATGTATGGATCGTAAACAGACAATACGTTCCAATATACACTTAAAGTTGTCGTTGAAGTTTGAAATTCATTGTCCTCATGACAAGTTGGACGGGTGTCCTTCAAATATTTAGACAAACAAAAATAATCGAAGCTAGCTACATCTTTAGAATATATTTTAAATTCATAATTATTAGCGTATTAAATATGAGGCATCCGTAGTTCAAATAAAATGTGTAGGTGATAATAAAACATACCAGAGCGTGTCCTTTTAACTGTATGTGACTCATACAGGAGAAGCAGAAAGAACTGTTAAGAAATTCTCCAGTATTACGCCTAAAAATACCATTTGCTTGTTCTCAAGTATTAAGCCTTGAAATGCCATTTGTGTGAAAGTTACCGGATCAGAATTGTAAAAAAAACCCATTCAAATCAAATTATCCTGGCTCCTTGTCCATCATATCTATTCATTTTTGTCAATGTGGTGTATCATACTTGTAGTTTGTTGTATTTTTTATACTTCTGAATAGCATGACCATAAACAGCTACACGGCTCATATCTCAATACAGTTGAGATCATACCTCATTATTTCAGATCAAACTGTTTGTAATTAAAAACATAATCATCTCATTCCAATATGCCGTAAAATTACTTAGTTTAATTATATTTTCTTGGTCATAATTGCTTATTTGTTGCAAGGAGTCCACTCATTAAGCAAAGTTTTTCAGTATAATTTCACCATTTTAATATAATTCAACCTACCTGTGTATGATGACTTATCTGAAGACCCGGAGCGTCTAATAAAAATAAATAAATCAAATACTTATAACAATTATGTTTTAATTAATAAAGTAAAATATTACTGTAGACTATTGTGACTTTTGATAATCAAATCCTTAAATGTAATACCAAGAGCCGCGTTTCAATTCACATTAGCATTCTATTTTATTCTCGTTATTTTGAATAACTGAAGAAATAAGATTCTGAAAGTAAAATATACCAGAACAGTTATTGCCATTCCTCACTACAATCCCTGTGAGATGTTTGTTGATGTCCAGAACTCTGGCACCATCAGAGCTAACATTGACTCTCCCTGCAGTTGTTTTTGCTTCTATAGTCACATAATACATCTACAATTCATCAATATAGAATTAAACCCAATTTGCTGATGTGTACATTTAGCATCCAATCTTTCAGTGCTAGAATAACGGAATGATCAATAAAGAAATTCATTTTTTATTTGAAAACATTGTAATGAAGTCTATAAAAATTAAACAAGGAAAACTTAAAGCTTCCTAGGTCGTCTAGTAGGGTTCACTGACCGGCCCTTAGAGATTTGCGCCGCGGAAGATACAAGTTTTTCCGTTTTAGAAAATAAAAAAAAGTACCGAAAAACTAGTCAGAAGAGCTAAGATCATCCGGAAATTGATGAAAAATCTAATTACTCTGATTTTTATTTAAAAACCTTATGTCGTCTAAGAATTTCGCAAGACATTTACGAC
Organism: Mytilus edulis; assembly: GCF_963676685.1. NCBI lineage: Eukaryota > Metazoa > Mollusca > Bivalvia > Mytilida > Mytilidae > Mytilus > Mytilus edulis. The sequence goes on from NW_027267763.1 coordinate 20,892, forward strand.
ATAAAATATCAATATCGCAGTTTAATAGCGTGTTTTCAACATATAAAATCTTATGCAGATTACTGTAAATTCATTATACTCTCAGAGAAAGGAACGAAATGTACCATATTGTACTACTTGTTAGGTAGACTTAATACCTGATCTTTTTATCAGTTTAAAGGCTTTGAAACTAAGACTGAAATAACTTTAAAAAGGAATAAACAAAAGAAAATTGATGATTGTTATAAAGAACTCAAAATAATCATTCAGTGATTACAAGGACTAATTAGTAAATGATATAAGCCGATGACAGTTCATTCTGTAAAATATTGTATAGGTCTGAGGCCGAAGACCGAACACTCGGAAAATGGTAAAAAAAGAAGGGGTTAAACATGTTTGTGAGATCTCAACCCTCCCCCTATACCTCTAACCAATGTAGAAAAGTAAACGCATAACAATACGCACATTAAAATTCAGTTCAAGAGAAGTCCTAGTCTGATGTCAGAAGATGTAACTAAAGAAAATAAACAAAATGACAATAATACATAAATAACAACAGACTACTAGCAGTTAACTGACATGCTAGCTCCAGACTTCAATTAAACTGACTGAAAGATTATGATTTCATCATATGAACATGTATTACTGCATGAAAAATAAACACCAGGTATTCGTATCATGATTTTTGCATGCGCAAGGACTACTCTAAATATTTTGCGTGAATATATCACCTTTTTGTTTTTTTTTATTTCAGTGATTGAACGTTAACTATCCTTCACCTGTACGAATCAGATATGCTACCTTTAGCTGTCCAATATTTTTAAGAAAGAGGAGGGCTTTTTTAAAACATATTGGACAGTTAAAGGTAACATAATGGTTTCATACAAGTAAATGATAGTCCAATCACTGGAATAAAGAACGGGTAAAACAATAGAATGACGTAACAACAATGTTTTCATATAGAATTTAAAAAAATCCACATTATTTATATATCTATTCGATCCGTATGATCTCGTCATCCGAAATTATCAGCCGCATTCAATATTATGACATCAAAACTCATGTTACTCCGTTACTCCATCAATGCGAATGTAAGGATAACTAACAAAAATTAAGTTGAAGTAAAATACTTGACGAGTTCCAAATTTGACCAATTCAAATATGTTAAGGTGAATTTTACGGTTATACTATACACCGTATTTAAAAAAAATCATATTGAGGCACTGGAAGTACATTTGTCTTCAAATTTGTGTAAATGCAAATATGACATTTGATTCATCACATTTGTCATAACATATTTCTTAGTTAAACCTTCAAAAAGACCGACAATTCGTACCTGAAAAGGATGTAGAGTTAAACCATTAAAGATGTGAACATCGTTTGTTGATAACGCAGTCATTACTGATACGTCACATGTTTTGGGAACTGTCCCAATACAAGCACTGAAATGAACAAGTTGATGAGGATGTTTAAAGCCGGACCATGCTACTGCTAGTGTTGTTCTTTCTATAGTAAAATCTATATCTCCGTTATCCTTAAAAGAAAAGGGAAAATATTTTGATTATTTACTTCATAATTTCCAAAATGGATTTCAAAGAAGAAAAAATTAAGCTATGTAGACTTAAATCTAAAGAAATCTAAATCAGGAAATCACATTGAAGTTATGTTACGTTAATTAAATATAACGTTCAAAATGTAAAAACGTGTCTACTGTGAAATGAAAAATAAATTTTTTCTATCTCCTACCCGCGAATATCAACAACATGAGTATAAACATTACACCAATTTATATACATTGTATATTAAAACACATATAGCAATTACACAAACATAAACTGATTTTGTAAAACCTCAATGTGAAAGTCAAAAGATGAACTACGTGTACGCTCTTTGCTCTGTTTTATTTTTACTACTCACGATTTGAGTATTACCTTTAGCTGTGTTCCAGTTTTATATGTAGGTAATACATCTGTAACTACTCCTTCTGCAGGAAGCTGTACATCATGAATGTATCTCGCCGATGTTTTCGTAACTGACAGACCAGCTAAGTTTGTAGCTTTGATGGTAAAGTAGTAAGCATGATGACCATGGAGCGCCCATTTTAGGTTTAAGATAGGTAACGCTGTGCAAGTTGGATGCTTTGTTTGATAACAAGTTCCGGCGAACTGTAAATTTCTAAATGGCTGAATGTCGTACATGTCTGGTTTGTGACCTATTTAATTCAATCATACAGTTAAATATTTATTTAATCTAATTTTCACAACTCTCAAACACTGAATGATGAAGCATAAAATATAAATCGTGATGCATATATATAAAACACAGGAACTATCATTAAAAATATGATTGACATCACATCTATATTGGTATTTATTAACGTAAATAATGTATATTTGCATCTATATTACATCCAAACTGTATTATATATGTAGGTCTTGGAGGTGCGATGGGGACGCTGAAGTGCGATGGTCACGCTGAAGTGTGATGGTCCGCGCCGAAGGACGATGGTCCGTTCGCTGAAGTGTGATGGTTTGGCGTGACGTTTGAATAGTGCGACGTTTTTAGATACAACGTACTATGTAACATTAAATACAACAGAATTAAGAATAAAACAGGGATTCTCAGGCAGGAGAATAATATTTTGTTGATAAAGGTTTCATGCTAGTAGATGAAAGTTGCATGTGACTAATTAACTTAAGTTAAGGATAAATAAAGTAACCAACGATTCTAGTCTCGTACAGTTTTCAGCAATGCAGGTGGATATTACAAAAACGTTTAAAACTTTGTCAGGCGTCAAACCATGGGGAACATAGCGACAAAAGATAAACTTGGTTTGCAGATGAGCTTACCCGTGTTCGCTGCAAATTGTTCATACGACAAATGAAATGTCTTGAGCTTAAGATGAATTTTGATTCCTCCTCTAGTATGCTTCACAAAATTTTGTATGGACAATAAAATAAAGAACTTACTTAATAGTATTACAAATGTTTGTGCTATATCAAGTTGATATAAATTTTTGTAAATCCGAAAAAATCCTGATCTGTAAGAACACCGTCACTCTAGTCTTATTTTATTGTGGTTACAGTATTTAGTTTTCTACAACTTGTGAAGCCGAAAATAACCTGACTGGTTCCTACATGTATACGTGTACTTCTCAATTTATTTATTCTACTCAGCGGCGAATCAGCTTATTTCAAAGATTTTGGAGGAAAACGGTACAATTACTATTTATTTTATATAGATCTACACTCTGATATTTTTCAATCTTCTACACCATATTTTCTGACTCAATATTAATAGGAGAATCGGTAAATTATAAATTAGATTAAAAAAAATTAAGATTGTAAAGTCTTTGTGTGGAATGAACAAACATTAAAACATATTTCAAATGAGAGGCTAGCAGCTACTTTTGTCAATTTTAAATGATGTAATTTCACTAAAATTTTGTTTTTACTCAATGTCACATGCAGACAGACCATCGCCCTTCAGCGTAATCACCATCGCACTTCAGCGTAACCACAACAGCGTAGTTATCAACAAGTTAGCGTCACAATGTCACCATCGCACTTCAGCGTGTTACCTATTGTACGCACTTCAGCGTGACCATTGCGGTTCGGAGTACCATCGAACCCCCGAGTCCTACATATATACGCACCACGTCATTCATCAATTAAAGTTAACCATTGTTTGAGTTTACCTGTATCGATGAGTATATCTTTCATACAGAAAATTAATTAAGAAACAATTCAAGCTCCCCATGAGTTAACTGGATTCTAAAACGTCAAATACAGCCATTCGGTTTGATCGAAGCACTCTAGGTGAAGGCAAATATGTGCCGTTCACATAAATAAACGCACTATTGAATTGATGTAAAAGAACGGAGCAAACCTAATAAGTGACATGCTTAAATTATTTACAATAACGTATTTGAATAGGTTTGGATGAATTTAAATGATAATGTAACATATATGCCTTATATCTCTTACAAAATGACATATTTGCATTTTAGCGTCGTTTGTTAACGTTTCATTGTTGTGATGATTTTCAGTTTCACAAACGGATATTGTCCTATAAAATGCTTATATTCATACGTTGTCGTTCTTTGACGTCGGGTAGCTCATTCATAAAAAAAACATATGATGTGGGAATACGATCGGAACAGCTCAAACAGTATATTCATATTATACATGTAGCATGGGTGTATACTCAAATCGTTTGAAAAACGTCCTGTTAGAATTGTTCATTTACACCTATGATATAAAGTTTCGAATTTTTATTGTGACCTCAGAGACAGACATCTTAGCTTTAGTTTGATCACAGCTGTAATTTTAAAATATTTTAGAGGCCTGCAAAATGATTTACATAATGTTCTGATAACACATCGCTGTCAATACATTAATGGAATTTTATGAAAGTGTCATAAAGTTTATAGATTTAGCCAGCTATAAAACCAGGTTTAATCCAACTTCTACATAAGAAAAATGCCTGTATCAAATTCAATATGACAGTTGTTATCCATTCGTTTGATGTGTTTGAGCGTTTTATTTTGCATTTGATTACGGACTTTCATTTTGAATAATCCTTAGAGTTATTTTTGATATTTTACATTTTCCTAACTTAATGTACACATATACTACTTGCCAACTGCGAATTGGAAATGCATCGGAAAAGGGTCATCTGGATCCACAAAAGCACCAACCGACCAATTTGCAATTATATTTTCGTCTACTAAATTAACGTCAATCTGAACACCAGAAAACTGTGGTTTTGTTGTGTCAACTATAAATGGACCAATACTCTGAAATATGAATAATAGTTCTCAAAGGGATTTTCGTTAACTTATAATTATGAAAAATACAAATGAACACCAAATTTAGTCCTGGTATCTATGATGAGTTTATTTAACACTGTTGATACATTTAAGGAGGTTCAAGGGTATAAATCAATTTTGTTTTTAAATATAGGCTTTCGCTAAAAAAAAAACAATAAATGAACTTTATCATATACTTAATAGAAAACAGTTGATATTAACTCACAGTCTGTCTTTCCAAATAGCATTAATTTTTGCTAAGGTTCTTTTTTCTGTTGAGCTCAATGGAAAATTAGAGGTAATATCGAAATAAAGAAAGAACTAAATTACAGAAATCATTTTAATTTCATAATTGTTTTGCATAATTATAAGTACAACTTATTTGAAAAGAATAATGAAAAATATAGGACACCGATGAGTTAAAGATATATTTTAATTTAATGCAAACAATTTAAAAGTCATCTGGGCCAAAATGAATTGATTTGTTTGGTTTATTTTTGCACCATATTATAAAGTAACAACTAACAGTGTAATAAATAGTATTGGTAATGAAAGAAATTATAAAATAGGTACACCATGTGCTACTTATTAAAATAACACAGGAGCCCTTGAAACATTTCTTGTTGTTCCATGATGTTTTTCGTGCTAATTTGATTATAATTAGATATCCCATCCCCTCTTTCTGTTGTGTTGCAATATCTCGCTCATGCACGCTTTGAATTTACTGTACAATTGCTGATTTCATTATTCCAATCGTTTATCTGAATTTACAAGTTATGTATCTCAACGCAAATTGATGTATTAATATGACACAGCAATTCTATAACGAAAGCAATGAGGGTGAAACATTCATGATATAAATACGTTGCATATGAAATGACTTATCAAATAGATATAACCTGTATGCCTTCAACTCCAGCTTTACTAATTGATTTTAAGATAACGTGAAATTCCTTTCCATCTGGAACATCGGGATGATTCAGTCTGAAATGTGTATGGTGTTTGGTTGTTCGAAATGGCACTATATCGGGGGCGAAACTGTGTGTGGTTGAGGACAGTCCCACTTCGTAATCGTGAATTAATTTGTAATCAATTCCTGACTTCCATGACATTTTAAACTGAAAATAAAATTATTATTGGACAGAATTTTGCTTATTGAATAAGAATATGCATACATTTTAGTATACCATATAATGTCAGTTTATTTTCGATTTGTAAGTTTGACTGTCCCCTCTGGTATCTTTCGTTCCTCTTTTATAGAAAATACAGATGCAATTTAATTATTTGTCAATTGTCACAGTTGTTAAACAATAATAGCATGTTTTTAAGACTGAAAATGATTTGCTTATACCGTGTTCACAATTTCAAGATCAGGCATATTCAGAGTTACAGTATCAATTCAATAAAACATTGACCAGTGCAACTAAAAGTAGACGCAATTAGGGGAATTTCCTAGTTTGGGTATACATGTGCTTCATATATTTGTACAGCTGTCAATTTTGCCTTTTTACTTTTCTTGTCTGTTAAACGATTATGACTTAAGTATTGCTGGCATGCGTATTGTATTATTGTTCTCACAATATCATTGAATCCGAGTTAACTAAGTATTTCTTAATGGTTCGCTTCAACTATAATGAAGGCATTAGGTACATGCCAGACTGGTTAAATATTAAAACTACTCATACAAACCTGAGATGCTTTAACTACAACTGCTAGTATATTTAAGTTATCGGAGTGTACACAGAGTTTGCTTCCGTAACTTGACAAAGGTTTACCAATAGGAAATACAGTAATATTTTGTTCTTTTGAAACACTGAAATTGGAAAATTAGTATCTCAAACCCAGATCAATAGAAGTTACAAAAAAAGTCACGTTTTAGAATAAAAAACTGCTGTATAAGTGTATCCATTTTTTATCACTTTTGATTGCGTAAATAAACTCATCATAGATACTACCGTTTGAACAGGAGGTTTTTAAACTAAGTTTGGTGCACAAGTTTCTATGGTTAACTTAAACATGCATTGAACATAATAAAGGCATTTAAAAAGATGATGATTCCCCGTAATCGATTACATATCTTCTCCAAAAGACGTTCGTTTGTTTATGTTTTTATTGAGTTTTAATTATAATGTGTGTTCCTTAAATTTCAATTAAACGTGTACTGTTTATATCAGGAGTGCGATTCATGAAACGGGTAATGACACTTTTGTGATATCTTCATAATATTGTTTTACTAAGAGTTTATTCAGAGTATAGTTTGTAAAATTGTGAGGTTTGTGTATTATTTATTGCAAACTGCTGAAAAGTTTTATTCTTTTGTCTGTCTTTTTTTTTTGTTATTGCTACCTATTAAATGTTTGTCTTTCATAAGGTCACATCGTAGAATAATCTGTTAAAAAATTGTTTTAAATCAGACTTATTTCGTTTAAGATCTTCGTTTGTAGTCTTTGTTTACAAGATTAATTTTATATTAGTAATTGTATACGATGAATGTATCTGTACACTTTAATGCAATGTTTCAATGTTTTCGCTGTTATTTTATAAATTTGCCTCTGATAAAATGTGTTTGCCTATATAAAAGATGTTTTGTGAAGAGTCGTAACTTAATGTTGTGTCGTGTGTGCTGTTGTTTGTTTGTCTTTTTCATTTTTAGCCATGGTGTTGTCAGTTTGTTTTAGGTTTTATGAGTTTGACTGTCCCTTTGGTATCTTTTGTCCCTCTTTTAATAGATCATTATCAAATCAACATTGACTATATAGGCAATATAGGAAAGGTGTACTGACATACGTAGTCTCTAAACACATTTACTCCAAATGGAGCTTTCGTTAGTAGAAGCCATATTAACTATGTGTATCAGTGAGAAAAATGTAAAAGCATAAAAATATAGTATATATACCAATACACATAATTAACAGCGCCTGGTGATGTTTCATAGCCTGACCGGTTTCGGTCAAAAAAGGACCTTCATCAGAGGCAGAATGGTGAATTAATGTTTGCACCCTATTTATATAGATATGGTTACCGTCGGTTAAGTGAACAGGCGGTTGAGTTTGTATAGATATGGTAACCGGCGGTTAAAATATATAAATAGGGTGCAAACATTAATCAACCATTCTGCCTCTGATGAAGGTCCTTTTTCGTTCAATATTGACTATATACTTTAGCATTAAACCCATCATAATTTCTATGTTCATAACCCAACACTGAGTGACTTTACCATATAATGCATGTTTCTATTTTCTTAGATAAAGAAACTATTAACCAATCTGATAATTTCTAAACCTTTAGGAGTAATTCGTTGTTGGGACAATCTTATCTCATTCTTTTGTAACTAATGCAATTAGATTTTCCTTTTTTGTGGAATGTAAAAGTAAAATTGTGTGTTATTGTTTCTTACTTGCAGCTAGAACTAATATTTCCTACTAGATGTGTCTGTAAAACATTATCAAGCAACCATACACTTCCGGTATCATCTTGAATAAGTCTTGCCCTGGTTTTTGAACCCTCAAATACAAAGTCTTTTACATATGGTATAGTTGTCATTACAGTGACACCATCAGAACAAACAACATTTGAATTTTCCATCGCTCTATTAACAGCTACGACTGATATAAAATATGTTCCTTCATCAGGAGCATCAAAAGAAGCAAATGTATTATATGTTTTCTGCGTCTACAATAAAGCAGATACCTTCATTTAAAGTCAAGCCCGTGGTTTATCATCATCAACAGGACATTGTCAATACAACAATTTATGTAGAGGATGTTATGATAAGCGACAATAATTTATTGGTAATATTTAGTTAGAAGGTATATCACATATTAAATTTGTTTTTCTGTAATATAGATTTGTGTCAATAAAAGAACTTCAAAGATGTACTTTTATATATGATATTTCTTAAAACAAAATAAAACCGATCACGCTAGATCATTTTGGAATATGAATAGAAATATTTATGGAAAGCCCAAAATAGAAATCTATAATGAAAATCTACCTGAGATCGCTTAAATGAGGGTGAGACCCCCCCCCCCCTGGTCTTTCAATGTTCATAGAATTCCATTAAATCATAGACTCTGTGTATATAAAGGTTGTATCAGAAGGATTTCCCAGAATAATGTCATCTTTGATATTTACGGAGGGCTTAGATTGTCACATTTTAGCAAAAAATTGTCAAAATTTTAGGACAAAGGGCACAGGGCAATGGCGAGAGCTCCCTGATCTCTCAATCTTTCTAATATTATGCAGACATTTAGTTAATAGGTAGATACAAACGTGACTAAAAGGAATTTGGGTACACTTCCTGCCTTCTATATTTACAACCGTTATATATACAGAGTCTATATATTCGTCCAATTTGTTGTACATTGAAAACACAGGGAGGTCTGATCGTCAATTAAGCGGTCTTAGGTAGATTTGCACTATATATTTCTGGTTTTTTTTGGCTTTTCATATATATTTCTATTTATAGTTCTATATGTTTCTAGAGTGATCGGTTTTTAATTTTGTTGTTGTCGTTTTATTGATAAAAACCTATATATCATAAAGAAAAATATGCATTGATAAGGGTTTATACTCGAGGACAACGAGAGTTTAAGACAACTTGATGGGGTCATAAGACGATTTCCTATGTATCTTTTCGCTTCTTTCAACTATAAAAATTATGTTTAAATATTATACGCGCGTTTCGTCTGCATAAGACTGATTAGTGACACTCAGACCAAAAAAGTTAGAAATCCAAACAAGTACAAAGTTGAAAAGTATTGAGGACTCAACATTCCAAATAACATAAAGGATATATCTATGCCTGCGATAAGATATCATTATTTCGAATAATTCATACTTTAACAAACAGTAAATTGATAAAAATGACTATTTAATTGAAATTGATATCAATACCGAGATACTGACTACTAAGCTTGTGATACCATCAAAAACGAAACGTCCACCTGCAGTGGCATCGACTTAGTGGAGTGAATAGTTATTAAGGTTAAATGCATGAAATTCATTAGACTTTTAATGGAATACTATTGTGAATGTGTTACGGTATAGCATACAATTGGCGTAATTAATGTAGTGTTTTAAATCATTCGAGATACTGTGTTTACACCCAATGAACATTTTATATGTCATTAGACTTTACAACTGACTTTATCGCCAACGTCACCAATTTGCTAAATAAAGTCTCATATCACCTATATAT
>NW_027267764.1:0-27344 GCF_963676685.1 Mytilus edulis
GGTTTCGTCATAGTTGATAATTGGACAAACACAAACACATTTAAAAGGCGTATACTGATTGTTGCCATAAGTTGCACACGTCGAGCAAGAAATTCTGACTACTTGGGTTTTCAGCAGGCTGTTTTAGTTATCTGTATATGGGTTATTTTTCTAATACGACTCCAAATTACACTCCGTTCCTCGGACAATTAGTGTGAAAAGAGCGAACATTCTTTCAAATTATACGAAATGAACGAAAAGTTTACTCTTGTCGAGTACCTGAATTTTGCATGTTAACTTATATTTTTGTTTGCTGCTTATTTGTCAATCCTCCGTTGTTCCTTTGTTATATTTTTTTTTATCTTCACTTTATATCATTTGCACCCTCGTTCTGTTTCTCCCTATAATGTTTGCTATAGAGTGATTTAGATGCAATAACTTACTTATTACCAATACTTCTATATAATGTTATGACATTCATAACTTCGAGGTAAATTTTGTTGGAAGTAAGTATTGCAATGGATATGTTACAGGCATTTTCTAAATTTAGGCATTTTGTAAAATGACTGAAATTTTTAGGCATTTTCTAAAATGCCTGCATGATTTAGGCATTTTACAAATTGACTATTTTTTTCAGGCATTTTATAAAATGCCTGAAAAAATTGTAAGGCATTTTACAAAATGCCTAAAAGACTAAAACTGAATATAATGTCTACTCAAAATTAAACGACTTGAAATATCAAATAGATACTTTTATTCTGTCCTTAAATAAAGCATGCAATTTAAACAGTTACAGATTTTTAAATGTAATTGAATTATTTACATAAACAGTGAAGTTGACAATTATTTGTTGCTCCATGTAAGGTTTGGATGACAGCGACTGTTACACATTTGTCCCGACTTTTTGCAAATACAACGTTTAGTGTTACATCTAGTCTTACCACTAGCACTACAGCCACATTTTATGTAACCCTGACCATTACATAAAGAAACTTTACTGACAGCTTTTCTAAAGGATATTTCATTATCATAATTTACAGATTGAATAGCAATGAAATTACTGTCAGACAGTTCAAACTGATTCCTGGTGTAAAGTCCACGTAGTATTCCTTTTTTAATTCCCAGTTGATAACGATGCTCTTCCTTTCCAGTCACAACAGCCATAAGGTTATGGGTCATACATAATTGTCAACCATTTTCCAAAGTGTACAAAACGTAGGGGGTTAAACAATCAAAATTTTACCGTACGCCTTTTAAAAAAAATAAAAATAAAACAGCCAGATATTTTTCAATCTATTTTCAATGCAAATTTTGATATGAATCTGAACAATAATAGACATGATCTTCTTTTTATTAGGAATGATTGATTCTTGTCTTGAAATCTGAAAATGGTTGATGTACACTTTTTTAGGAAGGGTGGGGGGTCGGACAAAGTGTATGTTTTGTACACTTTGGAAAATGGTTGACAATTATGGCTACATTTTTAAAGAATAATCTTTAATTTATTTTACTTAACCCTTTTGTGTAGCTTTACAATATATTTTTATCATCTATTTCATGTATTTCATATTTACACAATTTGCCTGAAACAGACCAGGCAATTTGTGAAATTTTCATTAAAAATTTCAGGCATTTTACAAAATGACTAGGTTTTTTTAGGCATTTTGTAAAATGCCCGCCAACTTTAGGCATTTTAGAAATTGCCTAAAAATTCAGTCATTTTACAAAATGCCTAAATTTAGAAAATGCCTGTAACAGATATAAGTTAATTAATATGTGAGAGTCATTCAAGGACGTCTTTATCGAAGTGTTAAAAATTCATTTGAAAATGAAATTGGAAATTACAAAACATATAAAATATTGAAAAATCAGACACAAGCCAAAAACACATTTTCAAATATGCGTGTGCTTTGCCTAAATATTTGCGGTTTACCATGAATCTATCTTAATGAGTTGTATATAGACAAGAATGTGATGCACACGTCAATGTGGTCGATTACGACGATGGTGAAAACTTCAATCACGTGTACAGACAAAACGATGATCCCTTTTTGTACGTAAATAAAGTTTCCTCTCCCATTATTTAGCAATTTAAGAAGGACGCCAAAAATAAATTGTATTTTAAGTTGACCTTGTGTCAGATGTCTAAAAAAGAAAACAAACCAGGCCTTTTTCTATGCTTAGCTTTTACATGATATTGTTCGTTTTTATTTATCCTATTTCTTTTGACATGATCACACCGAACTGCAAATTAAATTCAAAACGACATTTCCGTTATAAATAATGCATACATGTATGTTAAGTTGTTCTTGTTGTATAACAAACCAAATCAAATATGCATGATCTGACTTATAATGCTGGTACCTTTGATAACTTTTTACGCCACTGGGTCGATGTCATTGCTGGAGGACGATTCGTCCCCGAGGGTATCACCAGCCATTTAGTCAGCACTTCGGTTTTGACATGAATATCAATTATATGGTCATTTTTATAAATTTCCTGTTTACAAAATTTGTTTTCGTAAAACTTAGGATTTTCTTATCCAAGGAATAGATAACTTTAGCGGTATTTGGCCCAACTTTTGGGAATTTCGGGTTCTCAATGCTCTTCAACTGTGTACTTGTTTGGCTTTATAACTGTTTTGATCTGAGCGTGACTGATAATTCTTATGAAGACGAAACGGACGTCTGGCGTATTAAATATTATCCTGGTATCTTTGAGAACTTTTTATTCACTCATTATTTGCAATGAGGTGAACTATTACCATCCCATTTAACCGACCATACAAACTAAGGTGATTTATTCAATACTGATGCGTTATAGGTTTGATAAAACCTTAATATTTACCATCAAGGTTATTAGACCTAGTTACCGGGTGTGTAATAATATGAGCAACACGACAGGTGGCTAATGTGGAACAGGATTTGCTTACCCTTCCACAGCCTAATAGATCAACCCCAGTTATTGGTAGGGTTGCTTAGTCTTTAGTTTTCAATGTTGTGTCCTCTGTACTATTATTTGTCTGTTTGTCTTTTTCTTTTATAGCCATGGCGTGCCAGTTTATTTTTTTTATCTATAAGTATGATTGTTTACGACAGTATACAAATACAATAAATTACATACATGAAATGTGCATACCACGAATATACGAACGCTTAAAGATGTGACGGCACAGTTTAATTCTAAAAACTTAATCTAACATCAGGATTAACTTTTTAATAGCATACGTTATTTGTCGTGACATTTCTAAAAGCAATACGAGCAAACATACAGCAAAACAGTCATATGCAGGAATAGGACACGTTCTATACTCAAAAGACCAGACGTAGATTGTAAACCACAATCTAAGACGCACTAAAATTGTTGTTAGTAAACGAGACATTACATAACGACATAATAAATCAAACAAAAAATACATTTTGTTACTGTCTTCGATCATAGTCACCCCAACTCTAGACGTCACTGGAGTCAATCGAAAAATTTTGAAAAAAGGTTGATATTGTAAGAAATTTATAAAAGAATTCCTTTTACAAATTTTCAATAATATTTGGAAAGTAAGATTTTTCTAAAGATCTGACAAAGCAATGTTTAAAATAAACAAGAATATCTGCATTAAGAGGCAGTTCAAATAACATAATTAATGCAAGTTGAATAATACGGGTAACTTGGTTCCTGTATTTTTCTTTTCATGCAAACGTTACCCAATAATCCATTTGATTTGATTAATGTCTGATGAACTTGATAACATTTTTTGACCTCGACCATAAATAAATGGAAATCGGTTATTTGTTTTTCTCCGTAGGTGACACTAATTACAAGTTAGTTACTTTTATAATGACAGTATGTCAATACAACTACAACTAAGATAATCTACTCCTGAGGCTTTAATATTATTCCTAATTATGACCATATCAATGAGTATTCATGTCAACCCCAAATGTGCTCACTACCGGAAAGGTGATATAAACAACATTAAGTGAAACTCTACCGCCAAAAAAGGTTTATGAACTTTTCAAAATATTAGCAGATTTAACCTCAATATACATTATGCATGCATGTAAAATGTACCAGATTTGTCAAATTTTGCTGGAGAAAATCAGATCTTGTGAAATGAAGTGTAATTCTTATAAGTATGTTTTGATTTCTTTGTATACAGCTGAAGAATTATATAAGGTGTCTGAAATTTAAAGCTGATATATGGTTTAAGCAGGATTATAAACAAAACAAACTATGATTTACCACTTAAGTTGTTATTTATCAATAGGAGATTAAATTGAATTTATTCTTACGTTTAAAGCTTTAATTAATGAAACATATTTTCAAAACAATTGTTTACATTATTATTTGTATAAATGGTTTTCAAATAATTTAAGTACTATTCAAAGTTTTAATTTTCTTCATGTTTTTTCTACCCCAAAAAGATGACCATCGCTGAAGTTTGAAATCTTTCGAAATTTAGGGTTCGCAGAGTTACTTATTTGCTCTTCGTCTTTTTTTCTTCCAGCGTCTACATTGGGTCTGCCGTAAGAAGTAGTAACGATGAATTCTAATGCAATTTGGATGTAACAATTTTTTTCATTGGCTAAAAGTTGCCGTCAAATCCACAGTTGACCAGGCGTAACTAAGGAGAGACCCGCCATTTTGAATTGATGAATCAACAAATGTTCGATTACTACTATATAATCAAAAATAAAACAACACCTACCTCGAATTTGCCGTTTTAATGTAATTTTATTCGAATTTGAAGGCGTAGAGGTAACGTAATAACCTCCAGTTTGTAAGTTTTCATTTGTATGACGTCACGTTTAGCCACGAAGTCTTTGTGCCAAAATCATTCATGAAGTTTCGCGGATTTTTTTTTTATTTGACAAATTTAGACATTTTTTCAAGTTTTATCGTATTTTTTCTTTTTGTAATGCATTAGAATCGGAATAACAGTACTGTAGTTGAAGAGTTGCCACCGTCAATTTTGATTTGACGGTCGCAAATCTCCGTTTTACTGTCTCCGCTACGCGTCGCCAGTAAAACTGCATTTGCGACCGTCAAATCTACAATTGACGGTGGCAACTCTTCAACTACAGTACTGTTATTCCTTAAATGTACGAGGAGGTTATTTAAATGTTTATTGTACACAAACCAATGCTTGATGTCCATTCGTTTGATGTATTTTATCATTTGATTTTGCCATTTGATTAGGGACTTTTCCGTTTTGAATTTTCCTCGGAGTTCAGTATTTTTGTGCTTTTACTATATTTTACCTATAACTATTTGTCACGGTTGGCATGTTGCTTGAGTATTTAATTCTAAATTCACTCGAACTGTATTATAACTCTCAAATTCTTAATTCAGCAACTGGGATAACAAATTCAGCACATATTTTTTTAAAGAATAAAAACGACTTGAAATAACCGTTTACTGACATAATTTAGCCAGTTTTCGAATATACTCGATGACTCCTAAAATAAAATATCCCATCACGGTATGCGTTCTTCTGTCTGGATTCGTCATTTTCTTTATTTTGATCTAATATTCTCATAAAACTACTGATGTTTAGTGTACAAAAGACTAACAACCTGTTTAACAAACAAATTAAACGATCTTATCATCGAACAAGCTTCGGAAGGAAAATATATATGTTTACTGTATCCGTAACGGCAATATTAAGTCGAATGACGTATTTGTTTTTTCCCAAATACATTATTCAAGGTTTCTTATTTAATAAATTGACATAATGTCATCGATAAAACTACTAAAAGATCAAATATCGATTTCAATTAGAAACATGCAAAATTTTATTAGTCACATTTCGGTTAAATTCGGAAATGGCTTTTATTTTTGTTTGATAACTAGAAACAAAAGTATTTGCTTGTATTTTACTATGTTTACCTAGTTTGTTATTTGATTGATAATGCATCTTGATTTTTGTTTAATTGATGCAGTAATATATTTGTTATATCAACCATCCTATGACAAAAATATATGATATGAAATAGTTGTCAAAGGCTTTATAATTTAAAACGTCAGACTATCAGTGACCCTCAGATAAAAAAAAGTTTGAAAGCTAGACAAGAACAAAGGTAAATTTTATCGACGTCAAGTATTTTGAATAAAACGAGAGGATGAACACATAGGTAGATAAAGTTAATCAGGTTAATCAGGTTAATCAGGTTAATCAGGTTAATCAGGTACATGCATATACTGCACTGTTGAAGAAATTGGAATTAAAAGTCCCTCAAAAACTGGTATATATTTTGCGATGAACATCCCACGAACAAAACAAGTTTAAATGGAGTGTATTCTTTGAAAATATTCTTCAGAATAGTTCTTAACCAAATGAAAAAAAAAATAATTACAGCGCAAAACCTACGAACATTATAAAAAATAAAATATGTTTGCAATTATTTATTAGAATCATTGTATATAATTTGCATAATTGAAAAAAAATCGCTCGAGACAGCTTCATGTAGCGGCTGTTGTAGTTAGTTACTATTGGATTTACGATATGTACGTTACTACATTAATAACTTCTCACTTTCCAGGTAAAATAAATGAACAAAAACACAATTATAACGTGTGAACGGTGAATACAATCTTCATTTGCGGTTTTAAAGAACTATAAAGGTTAAAACAATTTTGAAAGAGATATTTATTAATTTATTAACTGGACCAAGCCATTCACAAACAAATCATAAAAGTTCTTTGAAGTGACTAAGTCAAGTTTATACACCAATAAAGGCTAGTTACCGTTTTTTTTGTTTTAGAAAACATGAGCAACACGACGGATGCCACATGTAGAGTAGTACTTACTCACCATTCGGTGCACCTGGGATTTTAGAGGTTCGTTATGCTTAGTCTTTAATTTTCTATGTTGTGTTTTTTGAACTAATATTTTCTGTTTGTCTTTTTTTTTTAATTTTCAGCCATACCGTTGTCAGTTTATTTTCGATCCATAAGTTTGAATTCCCCTCCGATATCTTTCTTCCCTTTAGATCTTTTGCAGACATTATCTAGAAGTATTTCTTAAATCATTTTGTTTGTTCCTTTAAGGTTTTTTCCTTTCGGTTGTATAACTTATACAAAATATAGTTTTTGACAAGTATATAGTAATGAAAAATAAATTGAGAGTATGAAGGATAATTAAATGATAAAACAAGATAATTTAATATGATCAGCAAACAAGAGTCGGAAGTACATATTTGTAACTGTTATCCGTTACGGCAATACTTGATTATTAACACAATAATTAATTAGTTCTTCTTTTTCAATAAAGTACACTTTTTAGTGTTATTTAACTTATATTTGCAGTAACATTAGCCCCCCCCCCCAAAAAAAAAAAAAAAAAAAATCAGTTAAGATTTGAATTCAGAACTTCATATTTAGATCAATAAATTATAATCTTTTCGTACCTAAACCATTTATTTCGTACAGCGGCAAAACCAGTTTGTATCCTTCGACATCTGATCCTTGGCATATGCACTTCATGGAATATACACTTGTTAACCCTCTGTAATTATTCAATCATATCATTTTAAACTTTACTGATGATTTCAGTCCTCAAAGGATTATTTCAGTGCATTTAAATTGACCTGATTGTTAGCATATATGTTATACCTCTTTACTTGACAAAACATGTAAATGAAAGGACTACTGTCATTGACTATAGCTAATATTAACGTACTTAAAATGTGTCTTTATTCATTTCAAAGTTAACTTAAATATTATAATATTTAAATATTATAATATAAAGTAAAGTAATTTTCTATATGTTTCATTTCTTCTACGTTGTTTTATTTATTTCTTTAATTGTATGTGATTGTATTTTGTAATTTACCTCTTGTTTCACATGTCAATGTGACTGAGTGTTTTTAAAATAAATCATACTGTATTGTATTGTAAGCAATGACCTTTGACCTTAATTGTATTTTTCAGCGTTTATAGTCATTTGACATTTTATTCACCAAATCAAAAGAGGGACGAAAGATATCAAAGGGACAGTCAAACTCATAAATCTAAGACAAACTTACAACGCCATGGCTAAAAATGAAAAAGACAAACAAACAAACAACAGCACACACGACACAACATAGAAAAACTAAAGAATAAGCAACACGAACCCCACCAAAAAACTAGGGGTGATCTCAGGTGCTCCGGAAGGGTAAGTAGATTCTGCTCTACATGCGGCACCCGTCGTGTTGCTTATGTGATAACAAATCCGGTAAATAGTCTAATTCGGTAGGTCACATTCATGAATTCACAAATACTTGATTCTAGTCATACTTCAATTTATTTGTCTGCATTCTATGGCAATGCATTCTAGGCAAACATAGTTTTTTACAAGGACGTATAGTTATTTACTATACGTCTGAAAAAGAAAGAAAAAAAAACAAATGCGCAATTTACACATGACAATTATATTGACTAGACCGGATAACATCTTAAAAGAGAGGATGTGAAACTAGTTATATATCCAATTGATTTAAAATTATTAAACATATCTTGTCACCATATCGAATCGGTCAGTCACAATGTTGTCTATGGTTCTGCTGGGATGTGTATATATGCTTGTACAAAGCACCGACGGCGGTATTGTTTTTCCTCATGTGCCTCAGGAAAATCCTCTTGCTAATATGATACATGAGGTATTCGCAGTAGGGCAATTCACGGATACAGAGGAAAATAATGTTATCGAAAGTGACCAATTTGCAGATATGCTACAACTTGAAACACCAGATAATGATTCTATAATAGATCTCGATTCCGAGATACCAGACGGTGCTGACTTCGTGGATGCTACTCCCATAGAAACCAACGATCTTCACAATTTACCTCCTCTGAGTATCGAACCTGATGTTACTCATCATGAAAGTAGTTCGGTTATGGAGATATTAAAGGAGGAAAGAATGGCTCGTCATCGCTTAGAAGATACTGTGACTGCACTTCAAAAGAAAGTAAATTCCTATTGCGATTTTGGTGAGTACATAATATGAAAAGCGTTAAAGTTAAAAAGCAATTATTATATCTTTATAAGAAATATTGCAAATGAGAAAACCTAAAACAAACCAAAAACAAGAAATTCATATTAGGAATATTTAACGCCCCCCCCCCAAAAAAAAACCAACAAAAAACAAAAAACAACAACAAAAAAACAAACAAAACAAAACCGTCTGTTTTCTCTGACATTTTGTTTTTGACTGCCTGGATAATATACTCTCTACCATTTTAAAGATACAAGGAATTGACAAAAATATTAAAGAATTATATACATTATTTGTAAAAGTAGGTAAGCTTATGAAGAACTTGTATTCACGTAA
The DNA here is from genome assembly GCF_963676685.1 of Mytilus edulis. NCBI lineage: Eukaryota > Metazoa > Mollusca > Bivalvia > Mytilida > Mytilidae > Mytilus > Mytilus edulis. The sequence continues at coordinate 9,291 of NW_027267764.1, forward strand.
ATAAAACAATTTGTATTTTTCAGTTGGTTACACGGCAACAGCCAACAGCGGATCTGTATTATCTGGTAAAGTCATCAAGTTTACTAATATCAAGACAAGTTATGGGATAACAAACAAGTCAACTCTCACCACTTCAGGAACATTCAAGGCACAACATAGTGGTCTCTATGTCGTCGGAGTTACTGTCAACTCAAAAACCAATGGTGCTGCCTTCAAAATATTCAAAAATACCCTACAGATTACCCAGGTTTACATCTCAGGAAATTCGGGAACTGTTGATCAAAGTGGTACTGGATTTATCGTTGTTGAGCTCGGAATCGGAGATATCATCAGCGTAAAAAGCTCGAAAACAATGTATGTCTACGGAACCTATTCGACCTTCACCGTTGCTAAAATCAAGTAACCAGTTTTGAACGTGGAGCTATTAAAACTTATTTGTTATCTCTTTTGAAATTAAAGGTCGTCTTTCTTTTGAATAAATAAGTTGCACATGTTGTATCAGTAAAATGTACACATATTCCCGCCTGAGCATTTGGTCGTATACACTTACACATGGTAAATAGGATATTTAAAGGAGGACCAAATTTATCAGCCTAAGTAAGTTCTACAAAATCATGTTTGTTTAAATTGTTTATAAGTGTTTCTCGTTTCTTGTTTTTCATATAGATTAGACCGTTGTTTTTCCCGTGTGAATGGTTTTAAACTGGTGTTTTGTGGTCCTTTATAGCTTCGTGTTCGTTGTCAGCCAATGTTCCGTGTTGTACACCGTACCTTGACCTCTAGTGGTTTACGTTATAATTGCGACTTGGATGGAGAAATGTCTCTTTGGCACTCATATCACATTTTCCTATATCTATATATAATGAACAACAACAAAAACAAAATTAACAGTCTTCAAAACGCTACATTTTTAAGACTGAGTAACATTAATCTGCTCGGATAACGCGCCGTGTTGCTCATAGTTAGTTTTACTTACCGATCGTTTGATTCTGATGACCAAAATCTTTTCACATCAAAATTTTCACCGTGTCTCCACGCCTACGACGACACCATAAAAAACCGCTGTTATATATTGAAGGGAGAAACAAGTTTTATTTCGTTTACAAATAAATAGTTACAGGAAGGACACATATCCCTGAACAGTCATTCCAGTGACTGTGGAATATTAGTGTTCATGATTTGAAACATGGAAAATTATTTTTTTTCAATTATAATGTTACTATATAAATGAAAAAAAAAAGTCTCAACCTTTCAATGCAGTTTCATCTACATTTAATTTGAGTGAAAATGTTAGGTATCAAATATGAACGCATGAACATTGTCTTATTTCCATACTTCAACGAAAACAAACAAATATGAAAATGTTTTGCACACCAATATTTGCATGTACTATCTTGCAAAATATGTAAACTTTTATGTTAAATTGAAAAATTAAACAGACAATAGACAAATTGTCTATATAATATGTACATTTTTTTTAAATGACTGCAGTAATGCGTTGCAGCTTATTTCGAAGGCTCGGCATCATGGAGCTGAGTTTTCACGTGAAACTGTTAACAAGGGAGAAGTAACAAATACGTACTTCTACTTAAAACGATTAGGGACTTATCAGTAACAATTCCTCGTATAATGGTGAGTCTAGTGTTATTGAAAGTTATAGTCTAGAAAAGTTTTATGTTAATTGGGGAAGATCTCCGGTATTCCTTTGCAATATATGTCCTTTGTATGATTGTCCGTAGATAAATGTCATTTGTAAATACATAACAGCCTAATATCTATATACAAAAGATGAGAAGGATGGACTCGGAAATATGGCAAATCGCTTTCCCCCGAAATATCGATATATTTCGAAATGGCAATTTAAGCCCTCCACATATATCAAAGACGAACTATTTTTCCAAAATATGTTTGATAGTATATTTATCTGTACAGCACGATTGCTAGCTATATGTTAATTACAATAACAAGCTAGGTCGGCCTCACATATACTGGACGATGGAATAAAATTTTAGGAGACCATGATTTAGGTGAGAAGTCTACTACATATTAACCAGGTTAAATACACCATTTTCTATATAAGGAAATGCCTATTCCAATTCAGGAATATGAAAGTTGTTTTCTGTCCGTTTGAGGTGTTTGCGCTTTTGATATTAACATTAATTAAGGAAATTTTAGTTTTGATTTTTTTTTAAAGATTTGTCACAATGAAGTGGGTATAATTCCTTTTTTTTTTAAATATTATAAGTTATTGTGAACGTGGCTTATATTCACGCTACAGGTTGGTCAAAATTGTCATATTTTGTATAAATTAAGCATGCAAAATCATTTTTATGACAAAAAACGAAAACAACACCATCGAATTTTGAGTTTAAGTATCAGAAGAACGCTCTTATAACATGCAAAATATGGGTTCACCGTACTCGTTTTCTTACGTAATAAAATAGGTAAATTCCCAACACTTTCGTTTGTAAAGGCAACTTTATCTGAATTATCTTCCCTTACATTTGAGTTGTCCCCTCTTACGTTGCAAAGTTAAAAAACAACGAACCAAATACAGATACATATGATAAACATGTAATTTTCTATAGTGTAATTCAAATTTTTAACCATGAATTACCTACTGCTCAATACATGCTGTCCCAGGTAAGGGGGAGGGTTTGGAGGGTATTCTGTATGTTTGTACCTGTCCCAAGTCAGGAACCTGGAATTCAGTAGTTGTCGTTTGTTTATTTGGTCTTTGTTAATTTTTTGTACATAAATAAGGCCGTAAGTTTTCTCGTTTGAATTATTTTACATTGTCATTTCGGAGCCTTTTATTGCTGACAATGTGGTATTGGCTTTGCGCATTTTTGAGGGACGTACAGTGACCTATAATTGTTAATTTCTGTGTCATTTGGTCTCATTTGGAGAGTTGTATCATTGGCAATCATATCACAACTTCTTTTTTTTATATAAATAGGCACATTTCATAAATGATTTAGACCAATTGTTTTCTGGTGTATCAAAATCAAAGATTTTTAGTTTAAACATATTTTATTTTATAAACTTAATCAAAATTGAAATGACACAAGTTAATCATACTTATGAAAAGAGAGAACTTTCAAAAGTACTTTAATAAAGTGCATTGTCAATAATGTCAAGTAATCGATAATGAATCTGCCGGTGAAATATATGTTTTCGGATTTAATGATTATCATAGAATCGCTGATACCTCTGGCTTACAAATAAGTCTATGTTGTGTTTTGTGTACTACCATTTGTCTTTTTTGTCGTATCACTGTTTTGTCATTTTATTGTCAACTGATTTTATTATACTTCACGTTAAAATGCCATGTTTTGATTGGTTAATACGAGGCTGTTAATTTCCTCTATCACATGACTGAGCGGGAGATAATTTGTTTTTAAATGTCACCTCTCGTCCACACCAATCATAAATCGATAATTTAAAGGACAATGAATTGCATTTGCAAAAAGTTATTAAATACCATGCTGAACTTCTTTCTACGTTTTGACTCAGATGTGACTGTCAAAATAAAAAAAATAAAACCTCTTGCCTCACTTTTGTGTTTTTCCTAATAACCGTCACGTTGTTGTGAACGTGACGTCATTGAAAATAATTAAAAAACAATAATCTGCAAAAACAATAATGATAGGACATTCAGTATGATAAATTAAAAAACACATAGCTGAGACGGTTATAGAGCAGACAAGTACCCTCGAAAAAACATTGTCAACCTTTGTTTCGCCGTGTTTGACAATGTTTTCTTGAGGTAACAATCTGCTCTATCACCCTCTCAGCCATGTGCTATTTATATAGTGTAAATGACCCTTTTCTTTTTTTTTATTCTCTTATAAACGTGTTTTTATTTTGTGGAGACAAATCTTTAATAATATCAGCCCAGTAACAATTTTTTTGATATAATAAAGGGTAAGAACGTCATAGTTTTCTGAATTTATTAAAGAAGAAAACAACAAATTCAAGTGTTCAATACAGATTATATCAGATATTGCGAAAATTAGTTTATATTCGTTAGTTTTCGGTTGACACTATTCCAAGGGGGGGAAACACTTCAACAATTCTTCTGTACCTTCAACTTTCAACCCGATCATAATGACTTAGTACTTCTTTACAATTTACTTCTATCAGGATTTATGTTCCCCGAACATTTTAAAGCCATGAATGCTGAATCTTGTCAATGTTGTTATTATAAATTTGTCAAAGACTATTGCAGTTAGGTGTGCTGGTAACAACAAGAGGTCTACATTCACATAGATATATAATTATGTAGAGGACACATTTTAAGCCTGTTATGCCATCTAGGAAAGGAAAATGCGATATTGATTTTGTACCATTGGTTTGTTTATAAGAAAATTTAAAGGGAGTGCCAGCTTTGCAACCTCGTCAGAATTTTCGTATGTAGAAATTGTGGATTGAACCTGGTATTATAGCGCTAAACCTCTCACTTGTATAACAGTTACATCAAATTATATTGACAACGATGGGTGAACAAAACAGACATGATAAATAAAATTGTTAAAATAAGAGTACATCAGTCATCACCGTGTCGCAATCATAATCAAAATCAAACGATATTGATATCTATGTCATTAACAGGAAGTTTAATACAAAACAATTATAATAAAAGGGATGATTTTTCAATTCCTATCGTTAATTCTTAATTTTAAGAGGATGTTTATATATTTCAAAGGGGGACGAAAGATACCAAGAGGGACAGTCAAACTCATAAATCAAAAATAAACTGACAACGCCATGGCTAAAAATGAAAAAGACAAACAGACAAACAATAGAACACATGACACAACATAGAAAAGTAAAGAATAAGCAACACGAACCCCACCAAAAACTAGGGGTGTTCTCAGGTGCTCTGGAAGGGTACGCAAATCCTGCTCCACATGTGGCACTCGTCGTGTTGCTTATGTGATAACAAATCCGGTAAATAGTCTAATTCGATAGGTCACATTCATGAAAGGGAAGGGGATTATGGTTACGACGTTAGGAACATATCCGATATCATTTGTGAAACGGTCATTCCATAACGGTCAACCAACTCGTGATAGGGTCCGTAATATTTCCGAAGGGTTGATTTCAACTTCACCATTTGGAACTCTTGCTTTAATAGCTTTCTTGTGTGCAGCAACCCTCTATCAAGAAAATCATGATAGGAAATGCAAGCACGGGAATATCTTGTACGAATCACTCGTGTACGTATTATATTTTAGCGAAAGAAATTGAGATTTATTTATTACTGAAAAATTATTACACCAAAGTGTGCGATATCACAAACTAGTCAAAACATTTACTAAATTTTATCATCGACACATGACATCATTCATAAATAAACCTCAACATGCAGATATCTTATACGTTCATGCATTTTACATCCAATCTTTTATGGTAATATTCTTTACATAGCACAAAAATGTCAGTTTCACCTCAAAAGCTAACAAAACTTTTAAACAGACTTATTAAGAAGGGATTTAGTTACGATACTGCTGTCAGGTCATTAAAGACTGGATATTTTGGCTTTAATATGGCTTCAAGTATAGGGTCTGTGCAACGGAATTAAACACTTTTGTTTTTAAATATAGGCAACAGAAGTATACCGCTGTTAGAAACCAGTTATTGGCATGATACGGGTTATGTTCTTCTCATATATTTTAGGGGCCTCTTTGACCCAGTGGTCTAGCCAGTCAACACAGGTTGTGAGTTCGAACATCGCTCGAGCGGATGCACTCGATTCCAATCTGAAATGACTAGGAGTGTCATTTTTCCTATCGAAGATGGTTTTCTCCGGGCATTCCGTAGTCCTCCACCAATAAAAATTGGCCGCCACGAAATAGCCTAAATGCGGTGCTTAAATGGCAGTAAAACACCAAAAATCCAATCATATGTCATATATTTTATGATGGTATAATACTAAACCCCTAACGGGAGGGATTGTGCTTGGTATACTCATAATGACATAATCTTTGAACCAGATTAATTGAGATGATCTGAAACTGACATGTCAGTACCTAGTAGTCTTTTGTTAATTTATGTATTATTGTCATTTTATTTATTTTCTTTCGTTACCTATTCTAACCTTGGAATCGGACTTCTCTTAAACTGAGTTTTATTGTGTGTATTGTTGTATGTGTGTGTGTTTTTTTAATCTGAATTGATTAGAGGTATAGAGGGAGGGTTGAAATCTAAAAAAACAAGTTGAACCCCGCCACATTTTTGCGCCTGTCCCAAGTCGGGAGCCTTTTGCCTTTGTTAGTCTTGTATGATTTTTTATGTTAGTTTCTTCTATATAATTTTGAGTTTAGAATGACGTTCATTATGAACATATTTGTTTCGGGCCATCTGAAAGACGCCCCTGGGTGCAGGAGTTTCTCGCTGCATTGAAGACCCATTGGTGGCCTTCGACTGTTGTCTGCTCTATGGTCGGGTTATTGTGTCTTTAACACATTCCCAATTTTCATTTTCAATTTAATTAACAAAGAGGCACAAAAAGCATTAATCACATTTAACAACCACGTTCATTTCTTGTTTATTTTTGAATCTTATAGCAAAATTAAAAGATAATGCAAACAACACATTGATATGTCACATAAGTGCCGAGCCACGTCAAACGGATATCCCAAAAACAGACCAAACAGTAAAAGTATTATTAGTAAAGACAAATAAAAGAACAGTATAACACTTTATTATGATGATCAACATCGTCAGTACGCAGAACATACAGAATCTATTCCACAAGACCTGCATGTATTATATGTGAAGTTGATACGGAATATTTATCATCAAGGTGTTGTTATTTCCGATGATATTTTTTAGAAAAAGTTCGAGACGTTTTTTTAGTTCGTACTTTATTTGCCTTTTTAACATTTTTTATTCGAGCGTCACTGATGAGTCTTTTGTAGACGAAACGTGCGTCCGGCGAAATATGAAATGCCAATCCTGGCATCTAGGATTAGTTTATTTACATACCCCTTGTTCATCAACACTGGTGACTTTTTACAAAGTCTGAGAAGAACCTGATATTTTTATTAGTTGTTAGTGGCTTTGAACTAGCTGTCAGATAACTGCGAGTACTCTCAGATATGTTCATTGTGTCTTTTTTTGTCGGGATAATTATCAAGTGGGTGAAATAAAAGGAAGTCAATAGGTATAATTTGTATTGCCTGTTATAAATATTTTTTCAATATATTACAAAACACAATATATCATAAATAATTAAATACACAAATGAAAATACATAAACATAAATATATAATAAATATATTTTTTGGCAAACATCCGCCGCTATAAATTTATAAAAGGAAAAAATCTAAATGGGAGGGAGGGTGGGTAATTTCAACGTAATATCAAATTCAAAAATGTAAAGAAAACACTTTGCATTAGTTTAAATAAACAATTAACAACAAAGGAAAAGTTTATATCCAATTAAAAGGGCGAAATAATTTAAATCTTAAATTAAACCAATTATCAAGTGGGTGAAATAAAAGGAAGTCAATAGGTATAATTTGTATTGCCTGTTATAAATTTTTTTTCAATATATTACAAAACACAATATATCATAAATAATTAAATACACAAATGAAAATACATAAACATAAATATATTATAAATATATTTTTTGGCAAACATCCGCCAAGCCTACAAGGCCGCCAAAAAAATACTAACTATCAAAACAGTTAATCATGATAAACACCAGAAATACTATTGTCACTCTTTTTTCTCTCTTCAAATAAGCTCCATCCTTTCAAAATGTGTATAGATAATGAAAGGACAAACAGCAAACCAACTCAGAATGTATGTAGATCCTGAGTAGTTAGAGGAAAACCAACATCATATTCAGGATGCAAGTTCTCTGAAAAGAGAAAAAAGAATAATTATAGTAAATAATATACATATATGAAGTAAAAAAAAACACAATTGTAACACATTACAATTTAAATACTCTGATGCTTAATAATGTTGATTATCTTTTTTTCTGAAAATTTCTGTACCAGCAAAATTTAAATGAAGCCCATCTCTCGGAGCAAATAAGGAAGAATCTGGAATATTGTCGAGTAAGAAACTCCTATACAAATTACAATATAGTAAATTATTTCTTTTACACAATCTTTTTAACTCAGCATTAACTTTATTAACTTTAGCTCCAGTTTTCATGTGATCAACTGGTCTAGGAAGAATAGAAGTAAATATCAACTTAGAAAATGTCTTCTTTTTTAACTTGTGAATTAAATCTCCGAAATAAGACATAATAGTATCTACGGATTGAGTCGAAGAAATATTATAAGTACCAACATGTACTCTAACGAAATCTAATGAAATTAAATCGACTTTCCCAGATGCAATTAATTCAGTAAGACGACCAATAGTGGCACCAGGAAAGGCCTGAGTTGTACACCCATCTATTCCACTAACATATTTAGGTATAGACGCTGACACAATGGTTGCCCTTTTTTCTAAGAAATTCCCTGTAAAATTTATAATAAAACATTTGAAATATGTGCCGTCATCTTTTCTGCTACTGAAATCGTATCGTCTAATGAAAATTTTAATATCTCTTGTAAGCATCGCTTTTCCAATCTCCGTACAATTGAATTACTTCCGTAGGTACTTCGGCTGCAAAAGCCCAGCTAGCCCCCCGACCCCCCCCCCCCCCCCCCCTCGCCTAAAACTATGTGTAGAATATGACGACGCATCTATACCAATATCAGTAATTAACTGTTTCAGTATTGACTGAAATTGTCTATACGTGACAGGTACACATAATATATTTTTTATAAAACAATAAGCTGAACTCTTATCAGAAGTACTACAAACCAAAGACTTCATATTCAAAAAAGCTTGAACGGGACACAATGGAGAATCTGGTATTAAGACTAGAGGTATTAATAATTCTCTCTCACCAAACTGAATGGTTTTCGATCATTTAACACTTATCAATAATAGCTTACGCTAACAATCGAAAATAATACTATCCCTACAAAACTGTTTATTATGATCAAAAGTAGAAACGGAATCTGGAACCAAATTAGATTTTCTAAACATAAGAAAAAAGGCATGTAAAAATAAATACCATATGGTAGCATCATGCGCACTATTCATATCTAGCTTATTATAAATTTGAAATAAAATGTGAGGAGTAATTGACAATGCCTGTTTTAGACAATGTGCCTTAATTCTACATAAACCTCTTAATACTAATCTCAAATGAAAAGCTTCAAACTGTGGATATTCTAAATCTAACAATAAATGCAGATATTTTATTGAACTAATATAATTCTTGATAGAGTCAACAGATTTAAAACTTCTACTTAGAAACTGTTCATATAATGTCATAACATAAACTGTAGACGGAACAGGAATAAGTTCAAAATATATACAAAACATAAAATATGATTCTAACTGAGTTTTTTTATTTTTATAAGTACTCTCCGCAAAAGCATGCTTAGCAGAATCTTTACATTGAAACCGCAGAACCTCTAACTCTGTAAAATAAATTACCAATTATTTAAAAATGAAAAAATCTGACATGAGAACTGGTACCTCTTCATATCTATCTACTGAAATAGCTGACTTAAATAACTCTCTGTATTTATGACTACAATACCATCGAGACAAATAGTCAGCAAGTCTATTTTCTACACCTAAAATGTTTCTTCAAACTGAAAAATCGCTTGAATAAAACAAAGCTCTCTCAAACAAGTTTGCATAAAAGCATCCTTAGATGAACCTGAATTGATGACCTGAACAGACGCCTCATTATCACAAAAGATCAGAATTTTTTTCCAGTAAAATTTTTTTCCCCAAATTTTAACAGCAACTACAATAGCAAGTAACTCCAAACAATTGATATGTAATTGATCGTTTGTGATATCAGAAGGAAACACAGCATGAAAATACAGATTTGAAGTAATAGCTCCAAACCCTTCTAAACAAGCATCGCTTGAAAAAATCTCATCTGGAGACGACCAATCTTCAAGAGACATCATAGAGACACCATTATAGCTCGACAGAAACCTATGCCACCACAATGAGTCCTTCTGTACCTCTACCGGAATCTTTCTATATATCTTATGTCCACTGCCTACGACATTTGAAGGGTAAGCACTACGAAGCCAGTTCAACAAACGACTAACAAATAATCTACCAGGTCGTACACAGGTGGACACAAAATGAAGTTCCCCAAGAATTGACTGTAACTCTCTTAAAGAAGCTTTTTTCTTTCTTAACCAAGCCTGAACTAACAACGAAATCTAGAACACGATCAGAAGTAACTTCCAAAGTCAACTTCACAGTGTCAACTGTGATTCCTAAACATTCCATCCTCGTAGTAGGAGCTACCCATTTTTGCTTTGACTCCTCTAGCCCACAACTATCTAGTAATGCACCTAAAGCAATATAAGCTTCATCAGCTTTATCCACCGTATCCGCACCACACAAAATCATCTAGATAATTGATAACCATGTATACCATCTTATAAAACATAAAACTAACAGCTGTAGTGATTCTTTGACAAATCAAAGCACTAGACCGTAAACCCATAAGAAGAACACGATCCACAAAGAGCTTATTATCCCACTGAAAACCAACTAAATGCAAATCACCTGGATCAATTGGAATTTGCCTGTAGGCCCTTTTCAAATCCTTCTTAAAAACCAGACACTTACCACCTCTATCCTTAATTATTCCGACTAAATCATCAACTTTCGGATACGATAATTGAACCTTTCCACCTAAATAAACATCCTTTGCGATAAAATCATTTACGGATCTTCCAGGTGGGAAACTTAAGTCTAAAGTGACCCTTCGTTCCACCGAGTCTTTTTTATACACCGAATTTAACGGTGAAATTTTGAAATGACAAGAAAAAGGATTTTTGTCAAACGGTCCAATTATTGCTCCATATGTAGCTTCCTTTAATAAGTAAGCCAAAATTTCATCATGAAAATCTGTAGCCCCTTTATGATTCTTAACTTAAGATGAACCTTCATTTAACATTTCACCCTGATATCCAATCGGTGCACCAAACTGTAAAAACTCGCAAATGATTTCATCGTCATAGTCTATCAAATTTTCCCTAAAAAAATCTACATTTATTCCAGATTTAACTGGAATTCTACAACCCAAATAATTTGGGTAACCTGATTGAACAATTTGATTATGTATTTCAATAGTATTTTTAAACTCATTATCATTCAGCTTATCCTGAGCAACGAAACCAACCTTATTAATCTTAATATTTAATGTGTCTACATTTACATCACACAATAAATCTTTCTTGTATTTTTTACAAAAATGTGTACACTCTTTAATAGATGCATTTCCCTTGTCAAGATTATCCACCTTATCATTATCAAGTTTGTCATCACTCTCCAACGATTTCATATAACTTGGTAAAAAAAACTTCTGCTAGTGGATTTAACATTGTACATTTACCAAACACATTTTTCATTGCCAGTCATTTAGTTTGATGCGGACAACTTTCTGACGATTCCGGATGATAAGCCTTTCTGTTATCTTCTCTCCAGCAAGTCGCACAAATATGTTGAAGGTACTTATTGACACCTCGGATTTTGCCATAATGTGAATCATTATGCACACATTTTTTTTCTTTGAAAATGCGAACAATAAAACACAGTCTCTTCTTTCTTTACTGGTATTTGTTTTCCCCGTACTGAATAGATTTTTTAGACTTGACATCTGATTTTACATATTTTATCAAAATGGGAGTTTCAATCTCACTGAAATCTTTGGACCAATCAGCCAAGCCATTTTCAATCTGCCTTATTGTATGAGCATACATTTTTTTCAAATCCTTCCACTCATACAATTCTGTATAATACGTAATTTTTTTTCAACAGCTTTGTTCTACCAATTCTTTCGACATCACCTATCTTTGAAGAGGACAAAATTTCAAATTCTCCAGCCACAAATAAATTAAACTCAAGATCATCAAAATTGATTTTAGACCCCGCGTATTCAAACTGCAATTTTGATTGCGCAATTGATAAAAAAAAACAGACTTTTTCTTGCTTTTGTGTCTTTTGGATTTTTTTTTTAAAGAATCACTTTAATTCATCGGACTCACCGCTAGAAGTGGTACTTCCACTTTCATCAGACGAATCATTTGAATCAATTTCTAAAATTTTTCTTAACAGCCGATTCTGCCTTTTCTTAATTGAAGGACATTTTCTTAAAGTATTAATGTTAAGAGAATCATCTATTTTAGCAGTACCTTTTTGTTTCTCCGTTTTCTCCGTTTTCTCCTTCTCTATTTCCTTCCTGATCTTTTCTTTCTTCTCCTGCGACTTGTGCTCCTTCTTTAACCTCTGCAACTCCTTGTCTTCCTCGCTGCTTTCACCACTGTCATTGCTGTCGACCTCCGACTCAATTTCCTCCACTTTCTGTAGTATTCTTGACTTCACTGGAGTCATATCCTTCTCCAAACTGAACACATCCTCCGTAACATTAGGGCTAGACATTCCCACACAATGTAATTGTTTATGGGTAACGTTCTTACTTTCCCTTAAATCCCGAGACATACTTTAACGGCGGAAAAGTTCATTACTATCAACTTCAAAAGTCACTTTAACTCCAAAAAGACAATAAAAAAAAATCCAAGTAGTTTTTACGTAATATCTAATTTCAACGTAATATCAAATTCAAAAATCTATAGAAAATACTTTGCAATAGTATAAATAAACAATTAACAACAAAGGAAAAGTTTATATCCAATAAAAAGGGCGAACTAATATAGTGAGTAAATTTAATACAAGAGTTTATACTAACGAAAATCTAGTTTGAACCAGTGTGATTACTGAGGTGTAAAAATATAAATTTCACTGTTTTGCTAATTAAATAATTTAAATCTTAAATTAAACCGTATAAGTACCCGGCCACGTCCACTTTTATATTTTTGTCAATCTGATGAGTTAAGCCTTTTACAACTGATTTGTGTAGTTCGTTCTTATGTTGTACTTGTATAACACTGTCCCAGGTTAGGGGAAGGTTGGAATCCCGCTAACATGTTTTACCCCGCCACATTATTTATGTATGTGCCTGTCCTAAGTCAGGAGCCTATAATGCAGTGGTTATCGTTTGTTTATGTGTTACATATTTGTTTTTCGTTCATTTTTTTTTTTATATAAATAAGGCCGTCAGTTTTCTCGTTTGAATTGTTTTACATTGTCTTATCGGGGCCTTTTTATAGCTGACTATGCGGTATGGACTTTGCTCATTGTTGAAGGCCGTGCGGTGACCTATTGTTGTTAATGTCTTTGTCATTTTTGTCTCTTGTGGACAGTTGTCTCATTGGCAATCATACCACATCGTCTTTCTTTATAATCTCCTTAATACCGAATAAGTTGGGAAGGTTGTGAGAATTAACAATTTCAAAATTCAAAACGTCTCGTTTGTCATAGATTTTGGTACTGAGATGACTGTGTATGTAAAATTCGAGGTACAGGTCTAAAATGAGGCGGTGGAATCCGTGTCTGTTGTTTCTTTAAGTTCTAGTTCCCGGGGATATATTAATGGAACCCGATCAGAAAAGTTCGAATTGTTAATGGAAAGAACATCATCAATACATCTGAAACAAAACATGCCTGATGGTATCCTAAATTAAATAATGTATAGCGTATGCTACCATTTTCATGTTGAAAGGAATTATGGGTTATTTCTTTTAGGCGACTTTTCAATGTCACATGGGGAATGGTGGTAAACAGGGTTGAAAAATCAAAGGAGCTGAAAAACCTTATTTCAGTAAAATACCGAGTTCTAAAATAATTCAGAAGTACTTTAGAAAAAACCGACAGTCAATCCCAAAAATGGACAGCAATGGTAAATTTCGTCAAGCAGTAAACAAGATATAAGACTGTAGCAAAATGTCTGTAGGTAGCAAATATACAGTAATAATACAACGTTGTCTTTGGGAATTGTTTTATTAAATCTTGTTATAATGACCAAATGCATGTTCGAAAAAGCTTTTTGTATGTGTCCCAATCAACGACTTCTTCTGTTATCTACAAAAGACAAAATGGAAACTTACATCTGAGCACTTTTAGAACATATTTCATAAAATTGAGAATGGAAATGAGGAATGTGTCAAAGAGACAACAACCCGACCATAGAGCAGACAACAGCATAAGGTCACCAGCAGGTCTTCAATTCAGTGAGAAATTCCCGCACCCGGAGGCGTCCTTCAGCTGGCCTCTTAACAAATAAATATACTAGATCAATGATCATGGACGTCATACTAAACTCCAAATTGTACATGTGAAACTAAAAGTTAAAATGATACATATTTGCTCAAAACACTTTATGAATGCATAAGTATATCAATATAAACATAAATTGACAAGTTCTCTAAGGCAATGAAACAAACTTTTATATTATGTACGGAATATAAATATGTTTATCAACGACGGATAACAAGATAAAACAAGAGAACAAGAAAAAAAACCTATTATATCATGTACGGAATATAAATATGTTTATCAATGGCAAACGACGGATAACAAGAGAGAGCCGTGGTGTAGTAGTTAGTGCATCGGACTACTAACAAAAAGGTTCCTGATTCTATTCCCGTTCGGGATGAAAATTTCAGGAACTCAATTTTTGGCTCTCCCTTGACACCATTTGCGAGTATGGTCTTAAGAAACAGATGATAGTCCGTCGGAAGGGGACGATAAATGGCTGACCCTTGTTAAGGGAGAGCCATATCTCTTGCACGTTAAAGACATCCTTGTAGATTTCGAAAAAGAGTAGGCTAATGCCGCTACAAGGCAGCACTCGCACCCACAAAGTAGAAAGGGATTAATGTAAGTTGCGAAACTTGTTTCCCAATCCACTATAAATAAATATGTTTAAACTAACAAGATAAAATAAGAGAACAAGAAAGAAAAAGAAAACAGAAAATAATTTCACGGTATCATTGTTAATTAAAATCATGCTTTTTGTTAAGACATTTGCGATTTTGTCCTATGTTTATCTTATGACATCTGTACTACTAAAGTAAAGAGGTCCAATTTGCTAGCCAGCATGACGTTATCATGAAAAATCAAAAGATTCTACTATATTTGGTAATTCATGTTAAAAATTTAATCATTACAAGCCCTTGCAGAAAGCTAAACGGTTAAAGGATTTACATGTATCTTATTTCAAAAAGATAATGAATACTTACCAGATTTCACAAAGTGGACTATTATAATCCGTACATGATTGCTCACTCCATTGAAATGAATCCTGAAAATGTGCTAGAACACAGTCGGAATCAGCACCAGTTTTAGTATCCGGTTGAAGTGGATGACCCTGATACCAGTCAGTAAAAGTTAGTTGTTGATTTGAAGTCCACTGAAATGATCCTTCAGTCTCAACATCCGATAGGCCTATCCACCAAGGTGCTAAACATAAGTAGAACATAAGTTGATACATATCTACATCCTGAGAAATACGGAAACATGATGGAACATTAAAGGGATTCGCTTTTCAGTTTCAAAATAATTGACGTTTTAAAACACTGGTTTATATTGATAGGGGATTAATAAAGGAATCAAAAGTGCCAAAAAATATATATATGTTTTCGAGATAATAGCTATATAGATTTAATTCTTTCTTGACCATTCATAGCCTTATCATTGACATGTTGTCTTGTGTAACAACAATCTAAGTCAGTAGGTGTACCAGGGAATTCCTTGTGTAACAACAATCTAAGTTAGTAGGTGTACCGGGAATCCCTGCTGTAACATCAATCTAAGTCAGTAGGTGTATCAAGGAATCCCTTGTGTAACAACAATCTGACTCAGTAGGTGTACCAGGGAATATTTTGTGTAACAACAATGTAAGTCAGTAGGTGTACCAGGAATCCCTTGTGTAACATCAATCTAAGTCAGTAGGTGTACCAGGGATTCCCTGCTGTAACATCAATCTAAGTCAGTAGGTGTACCAAGGAATATTTCGTGTAACAACAATCTGAGTCAGTAGGTATACCAGGGAATATTTTGTGTAACATTAATCTAAGTTATTAGGTGTACCGGGGAATCCCTGCTGTAACATCAATTTAAGCCAGTAGGTGTACAAGGAAATCCATTGTGTAACAACAATCTTAATCAGTAGGTGTACCAGGGAATTCCTTGTTTAACAGCAATATTAGTCAGTATGTGTACCGGGGAATCCCTTGTGTAACAATAATCTTAGTCAGTAGGTGTACCAGGGAATACCTGCTGTAACATCAATCTAAATTAGTAGGTGTACCAAGGAATCCCTTGTGTAACAACAATCTAAGTCAGCAGGTGTACCAGGGAATCCCTTGAGTAACATTAATATAACTTAGTAGGTGTACCGGGAATCCCTGCTGTAAAAAGAATCTAAGTCAGTAGGTGTATCAAGGAATCCCTTGTGTAACAACAATCTCAGTCAGTAGGTGTACAAGGAAATCCCTTGTGTAACAACAATATAAGTCAGTAGGTGTACCAGGGAATCCCTGCTGTTACATCAATCTAAGTCAGTAGTTGTACCAAGGGATCCCTTTTGTAACACTTATGAAAACAACAATCTGAGTATGCAGGTGCAACAGGGAATTTTTTTGTGTAATAACAATCTAAGTAAGTAGGTGTACCAGGGAATACCTTGTTTAACAACAATCTAAATCAGCAGGTGTACCATGGAATTCCTTGTGTAACAACAATCTAGGTCAGTATGTGTACCAGGAAATACCTTGTTTAACAACAATCTAAATCAGTATATGTACCATGGGATCCCTTGTGTAATAACAATCTAAGTCAGTATGTGTACCAGGGAATCCCTTGTGTAACAACAATCTAAGTCAGTATGTGTACCAGGGAATCCATTGTGTAAGAACAATCTAAGTCAGTAGGTGTACCAGGGAATTCCTTGTGTAACAACAATCTAAGTTAGTAGGTGTACCGGGAATCCCTTGTGTAACATTTATCTAAGTTAGTAGGTGTACCAGGAAATCCCTGCTGTAACATCAATCTAAGTCAGTAGGTGTACCAAGGAAGCCCTTGTGTAACAACAATCTGAGTCAGTAGGTATGCCAGGGAATATTTTGTGTAACAACAATCTAAGTCAGTAAGTGTACCAGGAAATCTCTTGTGTAACAACAATTTAAGTCAGTAGGTGTACCAGGGAATCCCTTGTTTAACAACAATCTAAGTCAGTATTAGTACCAGGGAATCCCTTGTGTAACAACAATCTTAGTTAGTAGGTGTATTGGGGAATCCCTGCTATAACATCAATCTAAGTCAGTAAGTGTACAAAGGAATCCCTTGTGTAACAGCAATCTGAGTCAGTAGGTGTACTAGGAAATCTATATGAGGAGGTTGTCCCATCTACATGTACAATGATGGATTGCCAAACAATGCTTAGAACCGAAATACTAAATTTATAAAACAAAATCTTCGTTTGATCGCTTCAAATGTTAAAAATATTATTACCATCAAGATCGTTTGAAGTACATATTGTAGATACTTGTTTTCTTCTTCAGTTTCAATGGTTACTAGATGCCCACCTTGACCTTTACAGTAATCCTTAAAGAGAAACGGTTTAACTCAACAAACAGACGTTTTAAAACAAAACTCGTAGTAAACATATCCATGTATATATTATGCTTCAAAAAAGCGTTTATACATTCTAACGTTGAAACCGTCAAACTGTTTTTGGCATTTGTTAATGATTTTTGTCTACCAACATTTATACATGAATACAGTGTTATTTCTCTCACATTTTCAAAATAGACCCCTCATATTGTGTGAATATTTGATACTCGATGGAAATAAAGAAACCCAAAGCTAATCAACATTATGAATGTTGTATGCTCCTTTCGTCTTTTCCAAATTAATTATCTTGTTAATCAGTAGGAAAGAGAAAGATATTGTTTCAATTCGAAACTAAACTATTTTTTCATTTTAATTTGAGCATGAATTTGATGAATAATTTTGACCAATTGATTTATGGCACACCACTGAGATTAACGTCATATTGATGTATGGCACACCACTGAGATCATCGACTGA
>NW_027267765.1:0-30305 GCF_963676685.1 Mytilus edulis
ATTTTTGGGGGTCGCATGCATAGTTTGTCCACAATTCATTAAAAGGAAGTGACCTTCAAGGCCGTCATAGATTCCCGGGAGTGTGCTAAATGCCTAAAGAAGTTGTTACAACAAAGCACACATCTACTGTCATGCATTTGTTGCCCCTGGTTCCTGTGCTACAAGTCGATATCAATTTTTTATGGGTGGCCTAAATATTGTGGCCGCAGACGTCTGTCAATCTAAGGTGTGCACGTTTACGATTACGTTAACAAAATGGCACTATCCGCTAACGTTATTGGGTCTTATCGTTTTCTCCGTTTTTTTCAAAATACCGGCGAGTTTATCGGCTGAGCACAACTTTAGTGTTATTATTGAGTTGCCCTGGCAGTATGCTAGCGTTCTGCAGCTATTTTTGGGGGGTCGCATGCATAGTTTGTCCACAATTCATTAAAAGGAAGTGACCTTCAAGGCCGTCATAGATTCCCGGAGTGTGCTAAATGCCGAAAGTTGTTACAACAAAGCACACATCTACTGTCATGCATTTGTTGCCCTGTTCCTGTGCTACAAGTCGATATCAATTTTTTATGGGTGGCCTAAATATTGTGGCCGCAACGTCTGTCAATCTAAGGTGTGCACGTTACGATTACGTTAACAAAATGGCACTATCCGCTAACGTTATTGGGTCTTATCGTTTTCTCCGTTTTTTCAAAAATACCGGCGAGTTTATCGGCTGAGCACAACTTTAGTGTTATTAGTGAGTTGCCCTGGCAGTATGCTAACTTTCTGCAGCTATTTTTTGGGGGGTCGCATGCATAGTTTGTCCACAATTCATTAAAAGGAAGTGACCTTCAAGGCCGTCATAGATTCCGGGAGTGTGCTAAATGCCGAAAGTTGTTACAACAAAGCACACATCTACTGTCATGCATTTGTTGCCCTGTTCTGTGCTACAAGTCGATATCAATTTTTTATGGGTGGCCTAAATATTGTGGCCGCAACGTCTGTCAATCTAAGGTGTGCACGTTTACGATTACGTTAACAAAATGGCACTATCCGCTAACGTTATTGGGTCTTATCGTTTTCTCCGTTTTTTCAAAAATACCGGCGAGTTTATCGGCTGAGCACAACTTTAGTGTTATTAGTGAGTTGCCCTGGCAGTATGCTAACTTTCTGCAGCTATTTTTGGGGGGTCGCATGCATAGTTTGTCCACAATTCATTAAAAGGAAGTGACCTTCAAGGCCGTCATAGATTCCCGGGAGTGTGCTAAATGCCGAAAGTTGTTACAACAAAGCACACATCTACTGTCATGCATTTGTTGCCCTGTTCCTGTGCTACAAGTCGATATCAATTTTTTATGGGTGGCCTAAATATTGTGGCCGCAACGTCTGTCAATCTAAGGTGTGCACGTTTACGATTACGTTAACAAAATGGCACTATCCGCTAACGTTATTGGGTCTTATCGTTTTCTCCGTTTTTTTCAAAAATACCGGCGAGTTTATCGGCTGAGCACAACTTTAGTGTTATTAGTGAGTTGCCCTGGCAGTATGCTAACTTTCTGCAGCTATTTTTGGGGGGTCGCATGCATAGTTTGTCCACAATTCATTAAAAGGAAGTGACCTTCAAGGCCGTCATAGATTCCCGGGAGTGTGCTAAATGCCGAAAGTTGTTACAACAAAGCACACATCTACTGTCATGCATTTGTTGCCCTGTTCCTGTGCTACAAGTCGATATCAATTTTTTATGGGTGGCCTAAATATTGTGGCCGCAACGTCTGTCAATCTAAGGTGTGCACGTTTACGATTACGTTAACAAAATGGCACTATCCGCTAACGTTATTGGGTCTTATCGTTTTCTCCGTTTTTTTCAAAAATACCGGCGAGTTTATCGGCTGAGCACAACTTTAGTGTTATTAGTGAGTTGCCCTGGCAGTATGCTAACTTTCTGCAGCTATTTTTGGGGGGTCGCATGCATAGTTTGTCCACAATTCATTAAAGGAAGTGACCTTCAAGGCCGTCATAGATTCCCGGGAGTGTGCTAAATGCCGAAAGTTGTTACAACAAAGCACACATCTACTGTCATGCATTTGTTGCCCTGTTCCTGTGCTACAAGTCGATATCAATTTTTTATGGGTGGCCTAAATATTGTGGCCGCAACGTCTGTCAATCTAAGGTGTGCACGTTTACGATTACGTTAACAAAATGGCACTATCCGCTAACGTTATTGGGTCTTATCGTTTTCTCCGTTTTTTCAAAAATACCGGCGAGTTTATCGGCTGAGCACAACTTTAGTGTTATTAGTGAGTTGCCCTGGCAGTATGCTAACTTTCTGCAGCTATTTTTGGGGGGTCGCATGCATAGTTTGTCCACAATTCATTAAAAGGAAGTGACCTTCAAGGCCGTCATAGATTCCCGGGAGTGTGCTAAATGCCGAAAGTTGTTACAACAAAGCACACATCTACTGTCATGCATTTGTTGCCCTGTTCCTGTGCTACAAGTCGATATCAATTTTTTATGGGTGGCCTAAATATTGTGGCCGCAACGTCTGTCAATCTAAGGTGTGCACGTTTACGATTACGTTAACAAAATGGCACTATCCGCTAACGTTATTGGGTCTTATCGTTTTCTCCGTTTTTTTCAAAAATACCGGCGAGTTTATCGGCTGAGCACAACTTAGTGTTATTAGTGAGTTGCCCTGGCAGTATGCTAACTTTCTGCAGCTATTTTTGGGGGGTCGCATGCATAGTTTGTCCACAATTCATTAAAAGGAAGTGACCTTCAAGGCCGTCATAGATTCCCGGGAGTGTGCTAAATGCCGAAAGTTGTTACAACAAAGCACACATCTACTGTCATGCATTTGTTGCCCTGTTCCTGTGCTACAAGTCGATATCAATTTTTTATGGGTGGCCTAAATATTGTGGCCGCAACGTCTGTCAATCTAAGGTGTGCACGTTTACGATTACGTTAACAAAATGGCACTATCCGCTAACGTTATTGGGTCTTATCGTTTTCTCCGTTTTTTCAAAAATACCGGCGAGTTTATCGGCTGAGCACAACTTTAGTGTTATTAGTGAGTTGCCCTGGCAGTATGCTAACTTTCTGCAGCTATTTTTGGGGGGTCGCATGCATAGTTTGTCCACAATTCATTAAAAGGAAGTGACCTTCAAGGCCGTCATAGATTCCCGGGAGTGTGCTAAATGCCGAAAGTTGTTACAACAAAGCACACATCTACTGTCATGCATTTGTTGCCCTGTTCCTGTGCTACAAGTCGATATCAATTTTTTATGGGTGGCCTAAATATTGTGGCCGCAACGTCTGTCAATCTAAGGTGTGCACGTTTACGATTACGTTAACAAAATGGCACTATCCGCTAACGTTATTGGGTCTTATCGTTTTCTCCGTTTTTTCAAAAATACCGGCGAGTTTATCGGCTGAGCACAACTTTAGTGTTATTAGTGAGTTGCCCTGGCAGTATGCTAACTTTCTGCAGCTATTTTTGGGGGGTCGCATGCATAGTTTGTCCACAATTCATTAAAAGGAAGTGACCTTCAAGGCCGTCATAGATTCCCGGGAGTGTGCTAAATGCCGAAAGTTGTTACAACAAAGCACACATCTACTGTCATGCATTTGTTGCCCTGTTCCTGTGCTACAAGTCGATATCAATTTTTTATGGGTGGCCTAAATATTGTGGCCGCAACGTCTGTCAATCTAAGGTGTGCACGTTTACGATTACGTTAACAAAATGGCACTATCCGCTAACGTTATTGGGTCTTATCGTTTTCTCCGTTTTTTCAAAAATACCGGCGAGTTTATCGGCTGAGCACAACTTTAGTGTTATTAGTGAGTTGCCCTGGCAGTATGCTAACTTTCTGCAGCTATTTTTGGGGGGTCGCATGCATAGTTTGTCCACAATTCATTAAAAGGAAGTGACCTTCAAGGCCGTCATAGATTCCCGGGAGTGTGCTAAATGCCGAAAGTTGTTACAACAAAGCACACATCTACTGTCATGCATTTGTTGCCCTGTTCCTGTGCTACAAGTCGATATCAATTTTTTATGGGTGGCCTAAATATTGTGGCCGCAACGTCTGTCAATCTAAGGTGTGCACGTTTACGATTACGTTAACAAAATGGCACTATCCGCTAACGTTATTGGGTCTTATCGTTTTCTCCGTTTTTTCAAAAATACCGGCGAGTTTATCGGCTGAGCACAACTTTAGTGTTATTAGTGAGTTGCCCTGGCAGTATGCTAACTTTCTGCAGCTATTTTTGGGGGGTCGCATGCATAGTTTGTCCACAATTCATTAAAAGGAAGTGACCTTCAGGCCGTCATAGATTCCCGGGAGTGTGCTAAATGCCGAAAGTTGTTACAACAAAGCACACATCTACTGTCATGCATTTGTTGCCCTGTTCCTGTGCTACAAGTCGATATCAATTTTTTATGGGTGGCCTAAATATTGTGGCCGCAACGTCTGTCAATCTAAGGTGTGCACGTTTACGATTACGTTAACAAAATGGCACTATCCGCTAACGTTATTGGGTCTTATCGTTTTCTCCGTTTTTTCAAAAATACCGGCGAGTTTATCGGCTGAGCACAACTTTAGTGTTATTAGTGAGTTGCCCTGGCAGTATGCTAACTTTCTGCAGCTATTTTTGGGGGGGTCGCATGCATAGTTTGTCCACAATTCATTAAAAGGAAGTGACCTTCAGGCCGTCATAGATTCCCGGGAGTGTGCTAAATGCCGAAAGTTGTTACAACAAAGCACACATCTACTGTCATGCATTTGTTGCCCTGTTCCTGTGCTACAAGTCGATATCAATTTTTTATGGGTGGCCTAAATATTGTGGCCGCAACGTCTGTCAATCTAAGGTGTGCACGTTTACGATTACGTTAACAAAATGGCACTATCCGCTAACGTTATTGGGTCTTATCGTTTTCTCCGTTTTTTCAAAAATACCGGCGAGTTTATCGGCTGAGCACAACTTTAGTGTTATTAGTGAGTTGCCCTGGCAGTATGCTAACTTTCTGCAGCTATTTTTGGGGGGTCGCATGCATAGTTTGTCCACAATTCATTAAAGGAAGTGACCTTCAAGGCCGTCATAGATTCCCGGGAGTGTGCTAAATGCCGAAAGTTGTTACAACAAAGCACACATCTACTGTCATGCATTTGTTGCCCTGTTCCTGTGCTACAAGTCGATATCAATTTTTTATGGGTGGCCTAAATATTGTGGCCGCAACGTCTGTCAATCTAAGGTGTGCACGTTTACGATTACGTTAACAAAATGGCACTATCCGCTAACGTTATTGGGTCTTATCGTTTTCTCCGTTTTTTCAAAAATACCGGCGAGTTTATCGGCTGAGCACAACTTTAGTGTTATTAGTGAGTTGCCCTGGCAGTATGCTAACTTTCTGCAGCTATTTTTGGGGGGTCGCATGCATAGTTTGTCCACAATTCATTAAAAGGAAGTGACCTTCAAGGCCGTCATAGATTCCCGGGAGTGTGCTAAATGCCGAAAGTTGTTACAACAAAGCACACATCTACTGTCATGCATTTGTTGCCCTGTTCCTGTGCTACAAGTCGATATCAATTTTTTATGGGTGGCCTAAATATTGTGGCCGCAACGTCTGTCAATCTAAGGTGTGCACGTTTACGATTACGTTAACAAAATGGCACTATCCGCTAACGTTATTGGGTCTTATCGTTTTCTCCGTTTTTTCAAAAATACCGGCGAGTTTATCGGCTGAGCACAACTTTAGTGTTATTAGTGAGTTGCCCTGGCAGTATGCTAACTTTCTGCAGCTATTTTTGGGGGGTCGCATGCATAGTTTGTCCACAATTCATTAAAAGGAAGTGACCTTCAAGGCCGTCATAGATTCCCGGGAGTGTGCTAAATGCCGAAAGTTGTTACAACAAAGCACACATCTACTGTCATGCATTTGTTGCCCTGTTCCTGTGCTACAAGTCGATATCAATTTTTTATGGGTGGCCTAAATATTGTGGCCGCAACGTCTGTCAATCTAAGGTGTGCACGTTTACGATTACGTTAACAAAATGGCACTATCCGCTAACGTTATTGGGTCTTATCGTTTTCTCCGTTTTTTCAAAAATACCGGCGAGTTTATCGGCTGAGCACAACTTTAGTGTTATTAGTGAGTTGCCCTGGCAGTATGCTAACTTTCTGCAGCTATTTTTGGGGGGTCGCATGCATAGTTTGTCCACAATTCATTAAAAGGAAGTGACCTTCAAGGCCGTCATAGATTCCCGGGAGTGTGCTAAATGCCGAAAGTTGTTACAACAAAGCACACATCTACTGTCATGCATTTGTTGCCCTGTTCCTGTGCTACAAGTCGATATCAATTTTTTATGGGTGGCCTAAATATTGTGGCCGCAACGTCTGTCAATCTAAGGTGTGCACGTTTACGATTACGTTAACAAAATGGCACTATCCGCTAACGTTATTGGGTCTTATCGTTTTCTCCGTTTTTTCAAAAATACCGGCGAGTTTATCGGCTGAGCACAACTTTAGTGTTATTAGTGAGTTGCCCTGGCAGTATGCTAACTTTCTGCAGCTATTTTTGGGGGGTCGCATGCATAGTTTGTCCACAATTCATTAAAAGGAAGTGACCTTCAAGGCCGTCATAGATTCCCGGGAGTGTGCTAAATGCCGAAAGTTGTTACAACAAAGCACACATCTACTGTCATGCATTTGTTGCCCTGTTCCTGTGCTACAAGTCGATATCAATTTTTTATGGGTGGCCTAAATATTGTGGCCGCAACGTCTGTCAATCTAAGGTGTGCACGTTTACGATTACGTTAACAAAATGGCACTATCCGCTAACGTTATTGGGTCTTATCGTTTTCTCCGTTTTTTCAAAAATACCGGCGAGTTTATCGGCTGAGCACAACTTTAGTGTTATTAGTGAGTTGCCCTGGCAGTATGCTAACTTTCTGCAGCTATTTTTGGGGGGTCGCATGCATAGTTTGTCCACAATTCATTAAAAGGAAGTGACCTTCAAGGCCGTCATAGATTCCCGGGAGTGTGCTAAATGCCGAAAGTTGTTACAACAAAGCACACATCTACTGTCATGCATTTGTTGCCCTGTTCCTGTGCTACAAGTCGATATCAATTTTTTATGGGTGGCCTAAATATTGTGGCCGCAACGTCTGTCAATCTAAGGTGTGCACGTTTACGATTACGTTAACAAAATGGCACTATCCGCTAACGTTATTGGGTCTTATCGTTTTCTCCGTTTTTTCAAAATACCGGCGAGTTTATCGGCTGAGCACAACTTTAGTGTTATTAGTGAGTTGCCCTGGCAGTATGCTAACTTTCTGCAGCTATTTTTGGGGGGTCGCATGCATAGTTTGTCCACAATTCATTAAAAGGAAGTGACCTTCAAGGCCGTCATAGATTCCCGGGAGTGTGCTAAATGCCGAAAGTTGTTACAACAAAGCACACATCTACTGTCATGCATTTGTTGCCCTGTTCCTGTGCTACAAGTCGATATCAATTTTTTATGGGTGGCCTAAATATTGTGGCCGCAACGTCTGTCAATCTAAGGTGTGCACGTTTACGATTACGTTAACAAAATGGCACTATCCGCTAACGTTATTGGGTCTTATCGTTTTCTCCGTTTTTTCAAAAATACCGGCGAGTTTATCGGCTGAGCACAACTTTAGTGTTATTAGTGAGTTGCCCTGGCAGTATGCTAACTTTCTGCAGCTATTTTTGGGGGGTCGCATGCATAGTTTGTCCACAATTCATTAAAAGGAAGTGACCTTCAAGGCCGTCATAGATTCCCGGGAGTGTGCTAAATGCCGAAAGTTGTTACAACA
Organism: Mytilus edulis; assembly: GCF_963676685.1. Lineage (NCBI taxonomy): Eukaryota > Metazoa > Mollusca > Bivalvia > Mytilida > Mytilidae > Mytilus > Mytilus edulis. Next base: position 7,812 of record NW_027267765.1, read on the forward strand.
AAGCACACATCTACTGTCATGCATTTGTTGCCCTGTTCCTGTGCTACAAGTCGATATCAATTTTTTATGGGTGGCCTAAATATTGTGGCCGCAACGTCTGTCAATCTAAGGTGTGCACGTTTACGATTACGTTAACAAAATGGCACTATCCGCTAACGTTATTGGGTCTTATCGTTTTTCTCCGTTTTTTCAAAAATACCGGCGAGTTTATCGGCTGAGCACAACTTTAGTGTTATTAGTGAGTTGCCCTGGCAGTATGCTAACTTTCTGCAGCTATTTTTGGGGGGTCGCATGCATAGTTTGTCCACAATTCATTAAAAGGAAGTGACCTTCAAGGCCGTCATAGATTCCCGGGAGTGTGCTAAATGCCGAAAGTTGTTACAACAAAGCACACATCTACTGTCATGCATTTGTTGCCCTGTTCCTGTGCTACAAGTCGATATCAATTTTTTATGGGTGGCCTAAATATTGTGGCCGCAACGTCTGTCAATCTAAGGTGTGCACGTTTACGATTACGTTAACAAAATGGCACTATCCGCTAACGTTATTGGGTCTTATCGTTTTCTCCGTTTTTTCAAAAATACCGGCGAGTTTATCGGCTGAGCACAACTTTAGTGTTATTAGTGAGTTGCCCTGGCAGTATGCTAACTTTCTGCAGCTATTTTTGGGGGGTCGCATGCATAGTTTGTCCACAATTCATTAAAAGGAAGTGACCTTCAAGGCCGTCATAGATTCCCGGGAGTGTGCTAAATGCCGAAAGTTGTTACAACAAAGCACACATCTACTGTCATGCATTTGTTGCCCTGTTCCTGTGCTACAAGTCGATATCAATTTTTTATGGGTGGCCTAAATATTGTGGCCGCAACGTCTGTCAATCTAAGGTGTGCACGTTTACGATTACGTTAACAAAATGGCACTATCCGCTAACGTTATTGGGTCTTATCGTTTTCTCCGTTTTTTCAAAAATACCGGCGAGTTTATCGGCTGAGCACAACTTTAGTGTTATTAGTGAGTTGCCCTGGCAGTATGCTAACTTTCTGCAGCTATTTTTTGGGGGTCGCATGCATAGTTTGTCCACAATTCATTAAAAGGAAGTGACCTTCAAGGCCGTCATAGATTCCCGGGAGTGTGCTAAATGCCGAAAGTTGTTACAACAAAGCACACATCTACTGTCATGCATTTGTTTGCCCTGTTCCTGTGCTACAAGTCGATATCAATTTTTTATGGGTGGCCTAAATATTGTGGCCGCAACGTCTGTCAATCTAAGGTGTGCACGTTTACGATTACGTTAACAAAATGGCACTATCCGCTAACGTTATTGGGTCTTATCGTTTTCTCCGTTTTTTCAAAAATACCGGCGAGTTTATCGGCTGAGCACAACTTTAGTGTTATTAGTGAGTTGCCCTGGCAGTATGCTAACTTTCTGCAGCTATTTTTGGGGGGTCGCATGCATAGTTTGTCCACAATTCATTAAAAGGAAGTGACCTTCAAGGCCGTCATAGATTCCCGGGAGTGTGCTAAATGCCGAAAGTTGTTACAACAAAGCACACATCTACTGTCATGCATTTGTTGCCCTGTTCCTGTGCTACAAGTCGATATCAATTTTTTATGGGTGGCCTAAATATTGTGGCCGCAACGTCTGTCAATCTAAGGTGTGCACGTTTACGATTACGTTAACAAAATGGCACTATCCGCTAACGTTATTGGGTCTTATCGTTTTCTCCGTTTTTTCAAAAATACCGGCGAGTTTATCGGCTGAGCACAACTTTAGTGTTATTAGTGAGTTGCCCTGGCAGTATGCTAACTTTCTGCAGCTATTTTTGGGGGGTCGCATGCATAGTTTGTCCACAATTCATTAAAAGGAAGTGACCTTCAAGGCCGTCATAGATTCCCGGGAGTGTGCTAAATGCCGAAAGTTGTTACAACAAAGCACACATCTACTGTCATGCATTTGTTGCCCTGTTCCTGTGCTACAAGTCGATATCAATTTTTTATGGGTGGCCTAAATATTGTGGCCGCAACGTCTGTCAATCTAAGGTGTGCACGTTTACGATTACGTTAACAAAATGGCACTATCCGCTAACGTTATTGGGTCTTATCGTTTTCTCCGTTTTTTCAAAAATACCGGCGAGTTTATCGGCTGAGCACAACTTTAGTGTTATTAGTGAGTTGCCCTGGCAGTATGCTAACTTTCTGCAGCTATTTTTGGGGGGTCGCATGCATAGTTTGTCCACAATTCATTAAAAGGAAGTGACCTTCAAGGCCGTCATAGATTCCCGGGAGTGTGCTAAATGCCGAAAGTTGTTACAACAAAGCACACATCTACTGTCATGCATTTGTTGCCCTGTTCCTGTGCTACAAGTCGATATCAATTTTTTATGGGTGGCCTAAATATTGTGGCCGCAACGTCTGTCAATCTAAGGTGTGCACGTTTACGATTACGTTAACAAAATGGCACTATCCGCTAACGTTATTGGGTCTTATCGTTTTCTCCGTTTTTTCAAAAATACCGGCGAGTTTATCGGCTGAGCACAACTTTAGTGTTATTAGTGAGTTGCCCTGGCAGTATGCTAACTTTCTGCAGCTATTTTTGGGGGGTCGCATGCATAGTTTGTCCACAATTCATTAAAAGGAAGTGACCTTCAAGGCCGTCATAGATTCCCGGGAGTGTGCTAAATGCCGAAAGTTGTTACAACAAAGCACACATCTACTGTCATGCATTTGTTGCCCTGTTCCTGTGCTACAAGTCGATATCAATTTTTTATGGGTGGCCTAAATATTGTGGCCGCAACGTCTGTCAATCTAAGGTGTGCACGTTTACGATTACGTTAACAAAATGGCACTATCCGCTAACGTTATTGGGTCTTATCGTTTTCTCCGTTTTTTCAAAAATACCGGCGAGTTTATCGGCTGAGCACAACTTTAGTGTTATTAGTGAGTTGCCCTGGCAGTATGCTAACTTTCTGCAGCTATTTTTGGGGGTCGCATGCATAGTTTGTCCACAATTCATTAAAAGGAAGTGACCTTCAAGGCCGTCATAGATTCCCGGGAGTGTGCTAAATGCCGAAAGTTGTTACAACAAGCACACATCTACTGTCATGCATTTGTTGCCCTGTTCCTGTGCTACAAGTCGATATCAATTTTTTATGGGTGGCCTAAATATTGTGGCCGCAACGTCTGTCAATCTAAGGTGTGCACGTTTACGATTACGTTAACAAAATGGCACTATCCGCTAACGTTATTGGGTCTTATCGTTTTCTCCGTTTTTTCAAAATACCGGCGAGTTTATCGGCTGAGCACAACTTTAGTGTTATTAGTGAGTTGCCCTGGCAGTATGCTAACTTTCTGCAGCTATTTTTTGGGGGGTCGCATGCATAGTTTGTCCACAATTCATTAAAAGGAAGTGACCTTCAAGGCCGTCATAGATTCCGGGAGTGTGCTAAATGCCGAAAGTTGTTACAACAAAGCACACATCTACTGTCATGCATTTGTTGCCCTGTTCCTGTGCTACAAGTCGATATCAATTTTTTATGGGTGGCCTAAATATTGTGGCCGCAACGTCTGTCAATCTAAGGTGTGCACGTTTACGATTACGTTAACAAAATGGCACTATCCGCTAACGTTATTGGGTCTTATCGTTTTCTCCGTTTTTTTCAAAAATACCGGCGAGTTTATCGGCTGAGCACAACTTTAGTGTTATTAGTGAGTTGCCCTGGCAGTATGCTAACTTTCTGCAGCTATTTTTGGGGGTCGCATGCATAGTTTGTCCACAATTCATTAAAAGGAAGTGACCTTCAAGGCCGTCATAGATTCCCGGGAGTGTGCTAAATGCCGAAAGTTGTTACAACAAAGCACACATCTACTGTCATGCATTTGTTGCCCTGTTCCTGTGCTACAAGTCGATATCAATTTTTTATGGGTGGCCTAAATATTGTGGCCGCAACGTCTGTCAATCTAAGGTGTGCACGTTTACGATTACGTTAACAAAATGGCACTATCCGCTAACGTTATTGGGTCTTATCGTTTTCTCCGTTTTTTCAAAAATACCGGCGAGTTTATCGGCTGAGCACAACTTTAGTGTTATTAGTGAGTTGCCCTGGCAGTATGCTAACTTTCTGCAGCTATTTTTGGGGGGTCGCATGCATAGTTTGTCCACAATTCATTAAAAGGAAGTGACCTTCAAGGCCGTCATAGATTCCCGGGAGTGTGCTAAATGCCGAAAGTTGTTACAACAAAGCACACATCTACTGTCATGCATTTGTTGCCCTGTTCCTGTGCTACAAGTCGATATCAATTTTTTATGGGTGGCCTAAATATTGTGGCCGCAACGTCTGTCAATCTAAGGTGTGCACGTTTACGATTACGTTAACAAAATGGCACTATCCGCTAACGTTATTGGGTCTTATCGTTTTCTCCGTTTTTTCAAAAATACCGGCGAGTTTATCGGCTGAGCACAACTTTAGTGTTATTAGTGAGTTGCCCTGGCAGTATGCTAACTTTCTGCAGCTATTTTTGGGGGGTCGCATGCATAGTTTGTCCACAATTCATTAAAAGGAAGTGACCTTCAAGGCCGTCATAGATTCCCGGGAGTGTGCTAAATGCCGAAAGTTGTTACAACAAAGCACACATCTACTGTCATGCATTTGTTGCCCTGTTCCTGTGCTACAAGTCGATATCAATTTTTTATGGGTGGCCTAAATATTGTGGCCGCAACGTCTGTCAATCTAAGGTGTGCACGTTTACGATTACGTTAACAAAATGGCACTATCCGCTAACGTTATTGGGTCTTATCGTTTTCTCCGTTTTTTCAAAAATACCGGCGAGTTTATCGGCTGAGCACAACTTTAGTGTTATTAGTGAGTTGCCCTGGCAGTATGCTAACTTTCTGCAGCTATTTTTGGGGGGTCGCATGCATAGTTTGTCCACAATTCATTAAAAGGAAGTGACCTTCAAGGCCGTCATAGATTCCCGGGAGTGTGCTAAATGCCGAAAGTTGTTACAACAAAGCACACATCTACTGTCATGCATTTGTTGCCCTGTTCCTGTGCTACAAGTCGATATCAATTTTTTATGGGTGGCCTAAATATTGTGGCCGCAACGTCTGTCAATCTAAGGTGTGCACGTTTACGATTACGTTAACAAAATGGCACTATCCGCTAACGTTATTGGGTCTTATCGTTTTCTCCGTTTTTTCAAAAATACCGGCGAGTTTATCGGCTGAGCACAACTTTAGTGTTATTAGTGAGTTGCCCTGGCAGTATGCTAACTTTCTGCAGCTATTTTTGGGGGGTCGCATGCATAGTTTGTCCACAATTCATTAAAAGGAAGTGACCTTCAAGGCCGTCATAGATTCCCGGGAGTGTGCTAAATGCCGAAAGTTGTTACAACAAAGCACACATCTACTGTCATGCATTTGTTGCCCTGTTCCTGTGCTACAAGTCGATATCAATTTTTTATGGGTGGCCTAAATATTGTGGCCGCAACGTCTGTCAATCTAAGGTGTGCACGTTTACGATTACGTTAACAAAATGGCACTATCCGCTAACGTTATTGGGTCTTATCGTTTTCTCCGTTTTTTCAAAAATACCGGCGAGTTTATCGGCTGAGCACAACTTTAGTGTTATTAGTGAGTTGCCCTGGCAGTATGCTAACTTTCTGCAGCTATTTTTGGGGGGTCGCATGCATAGTTTGTCCACAATTCATTAAAAGGAAGTGACCTTCAAGGCCGTCATAGATTCCCGGGAGTGTGCTAAATGCCGAAAGTTGTTACAACAAAGCACACATCTACTGTCATGCATTTGTTGCCCTGTTCCTGTGCTACAAGTCGATATCAATTTTTTATGGGTGGCCTAAATATTGTGGCCGCAACGTCTGTCAATCTAAGGTGTGCACGTTTACGATTACGTTAACAAAATGGCACTATCCGCTAACGTTATTGGGTCTTATCGTTTTCTCCGTTTTTTCAAAAATACCGGCGAGTTTATCGGCTGAGCACAACTTTAGTGTTACAACAAAGCACACATCTACTGTCATGCATTTGTTGCCCTGTTCCTGTGCTACAAGTCGATATCAATTTTTTATGGGTGGCCTAAATATTGTGGCCGCAACGTCTGTCAATCTAAGGTGTGCACGTTTACGATTACGTTAACAAAATGGCACTATCCGCTAACGTTATTGGGTCTTATCGTTTTCTCCGTTTTTTCAAAAATACCGGCGAGTTTATCGGCTGAGCACAACTTTAGTGTTATTAGTGAGTTGCCCTGGCAGTATGCTAACTTTCTGCAGCTATTTTTGGGGGGTCGCATGCATAGTTTGTCCACAATTCATTAAAAGGAAGTGACCTTCAAGGCCGTCATAGATTCCCGGGAGTGTGCTAAATGCCGAAAGTTGTTACAACAAAGCACACATCTACTGTCATGCATTTGTTGCCCTGTTCCTGTGCTACAAGTCGATATCAATTTTTTATGGGTGGCCTAAATATTGTGGCCGCAACGTCTGTCAATCTAAGGTGTGCACGTTTACGATTACGTTAACAAAATGGCACTATCCGCTAACGTTATTGGGTCTTATCGTTTTCTCCGTTTTTTCAAAAATACCGGCGAGTTTATCGGCTGAGCACAACTTTAGTGTTATTAGTGAGTTGCCCTGGCAGTATGCTAACTTTCTGCAGCTATTTTTGGGGGGTCGCATGCATAGTTTGTCCACAATTCATTAAAAGGAAGTGACCTTCAAGGCCGTCATAGATTCCCGGGAGTGTGCTAAATGCCGAAAGTTGTTACAACAAAGCACACATCTACTGTCATGCATTTGTTGCCCTGTTCCTGTGCTACAAGTCGATATCAATTTTTTATGGGTGGCCTAAATATTGTGGCCGCAACGTCTGTCAATCTAAGGTGTGCACGTTTACGATTACGTTAACAAAATGGCACTATCCGCTAACGTTATTGGGTCTTATCGTTTTCTCCGTTTTTTCAAAAATACCGGCGAGTTTATCGGCTGAGCACAACTTTAGTGTTATTAGTGAGTTGCCCTGGCAGTATGCTAACTTTCTGCAGCTATTTTTGGGGGGTCGCATGCATAGTTTGTCCACAATTCATTAAAAGGAAGTGACCTTCAAGGCCGTCATAGATTCCCGGGAGTGTGCTAAATGCCGAAAGTTGTTACAACAAAGCACACATCTACTGTCATGCATTTGTTGCCCTGTTCCTGTGCTACAAGTCGATATCAATTTTTTATGGGTGGCCTAAATATTGTGGCCGCAACGTCTGTCAATCTAAGGTGTGCACGTTTACGATTACGTTAACAAAATGGCACTATCCGCTAACGTTATTGGGTCTTATCGTTTTCTCCGTTTTTTCAAAAATACCGGCGAGTTTATCGGCTGAGCACAACTTTAGTGTTATTAGTGAGTTGCCCTGGCAGTATGCTAACTTTCTGCAGCTATTTTTGGGGGGTCGCATGCATAGTTTGTCCACAATTCATTAAAAGGAAGTGACCTTCAAGGCCGTCATAGATTCCCGGGAGTGTGCTAAATGCCGAAAGTTGTTACAACAAAGCACACATCTACTGTCATGCATTTGTTGCCCTGTTCCTGTGCTACAAGTCGATATCAATTTTTTATGGGTGGCCTAAATATTGTGGCCGCAACGTCTGTCAATCTAAGGTGTGCACGTTTACGATTACGTTAACAAAATGGCACTATCCGCTAACGTTATTGGGTCTTATCGTTTTCTCCGTTTTTTCAAAAATACCGGCCAGTTTATCGGCTGAGCACAACTTTAGTGTTATTAGTGAGTTGCCCTGGCAGTATGCTAACTTTCTGCAGCTATTTTTGGGGGGTCGCATGCATAGTTTGTCCACAATTCATTAAAAGGAAGTGACCTTCAAGGCCGTCATAGATTCCCGGGAGTGTGCTAAATGCCGAAAGTTGTTACAACAAAGCACACATCTACTGTCATGCATTTGTTGCCCTGTTCCTGTGCTACAAGTCGATATCAATTTTTTATGGGTGGCCTAAATATTGTGGCCGCAACGTCTGTCAATCTAAGGTGTGCACGTTTACGATTACGTTAACAAAATGGCACTATCCGCTAACGTTATTGGGTCTTATCGTTTTCTCCGTTTTTTCAAAAATACCGGCGAGTTTATCGGCTGAGCACAACTTTAGTGTTATTAGTGAGTTGCCCTGGCAGTATGCTAACTTTCTGCAGCTATTTTTGGGGGGTCGCATGCATAGTTTGTCCACAATTCATTAAAAGGAAGTGACCTTCAAGGCCGTCATAGATTCCCGGGAGTGTGCTAAATGCCGAAAGTTGTTACAACAAAGCACACATCTACTGTCATGCATTTGTTGCCCTGTTCCTGTGCTACAAGTCGATATCAATTTTTTATGGGTGGCCTAAATATTGTGGCCGCAACGTCTGTCAATCTAAGGTGTGCACGTTTACGATTACGTTAACAAAATGGCACTATCCGCTAACGTTATTGGGTCTTATCGTTTTCTCCGTTTTTTCAAAAATACCGGCGAGTTTATCGGCTGAGCACAACTTTAGTGTTATTAGTGAGTTGCCCTGGCAGTATGCTAACTTTCTGCAGCTATTTTTGGGGGGTCGCATGCATAGTTTGTCCACAATTCATTAAAAGGAAGTGACCTTCAAGGCCGTCATAGATTCCCGGGAGTGTGCTAAATGCCGAAAGTTGTTACAACAAAGCACACATCTACTGTCATGCATTTGTTGCCCTGTTCCTGTGCTACAAGTCGATATCAATTTTTTATGGGTGGCCTAAATATTGTGGCCGCAACGTCTGTCAATCTAAGGTGTGCACGTTTACGATTACGTTAACAAAATGGCACTATCCGCTAACGTTATTGGGTCTTATCGTTTTCTCCGTTTTTTCAAAAATACCGGCGAGTTTATCGGCTGAGCACAACTTTAGTGTTATTAGTGAGTTGCCCTGGCAGTATGCTAACTTTCTGCAGCTATTTTTGGGGGGTCGCATGCATAGTTTGTCCACAATTCATTAAAAGGAAGTGACCTTCAAGGCCGTCATAGATTCCCGGGAGTGTGCTAAATGCCGAAAGTTGTTACAACAAAGCACACATCTACTGTCATGCATTTGTTGCCCTGTTCCTGTGCTACAAGTCGATATCAATTTTTTATGGGTGGCCTAAATATTGTGGCCGCAACGTCTGTCAATCTAAGGTGTGCACGTTTACGATTACGTTAACAAAATGGCACTATCCGCTAACGTTATTGGGTCTTATCGTTTTCTCCGTTTTTTCAAAAATACCGGCGAGTTTATCGGCTGAGCACAACTTTAGTGTTATTAGTGAGTTGCCCTGGCAGTATGCTAACTTTCTGCAGCTATTTTTGGGGGGTCGCATGCATAGTTTGTCCACAATTCATTAAAAGGAAGTGACCTTCAAGGCCGTCATAGATTCCCGGGAGTGTGCTAAATGCCGAAAGTTGTTACAACAAAGCACACATCTACTGTCATGCATTTGTTGCCCTGTTCCTGTGCTACAAGTCGATATCAATTTTTTATGGGTGGCCTAAATATTGTGGCCGCAACGTCTGTCAATCTAAGGTGTGCACGTTTACGATTACGTTAACAAAATGGCACTATCCGCTAACGTTATTGGGTCTTATCGTTTTCTCCGTTTTTTCAAAAATACCGGCGAGTTTATCGGCTGAGCACAACTTTAGTGTTATTAGTGAGTTGCCCTGGCAGTATGCTAACTTTCTGCAGCTATTTTTGGGGGGTCGCATGCATAGTTTGTCCACAATTCATTAAAAGGAAGTGACCTTCAAGGCCGTCATAGATTCCCGGGAGTGTGCTAAATGCCGAAAGTTGTTACAACAAAGCACACATCTACTGTCATGCATTTGTTGCCCTGTTCCTGTGCTACAAGTCGATATCAATTTTTTATGGGTGGCCTAAATATTGTGGCCGCAACGTCTGTCAATCTAAGGTGTGCACGTTTACGATTACGTTAACAAAATGGCACTATCCGCTAACGTTATTGGGTCTTATCGTTTTCTCCGTTTTTTCAAAAATACCGGCGAGTTTATCGGCTGAGCACAACTTTAGTGTTATTAGTGAGTTGCCCTGGCAGTATGCTAACTTTCTGCAGCTATTTTTGGGGGGTCGCATGCATAGTTTGTCCACAATTCATTAAAAGGAAGTGACCTTCAAGGCCGTCATAGATTCCCGGGAGTGTGCTAAATGCCGAAAGTTGTTACAACAAAGCACACATCTACTGTCATGCATTTGTTGCCCTGTTCCTGTGCTACAAGTCGATATCAATTTTTTATGGGTGGCCTAAATATTGTGGCCGCAACGTCTGTCAATCTAAGGTGTGCACGTTTACGATTACGTTAACAAAATGGCACTATCCGCTAACGTTATTGGGTCTTATCGTTTTCTCCGTTTTTTCAAAAATACCGGCGAGTTTATCGGCTGAGCACAACTTTAGTGTTATTAGTGAGTTGCCCTGGCAGTATGCTAACTTTCTGCAGCTATTTTTGGGGGGTCGCATGCATAGTTTGTCCACAATTCATTAAAAGGAAGTGACCTTCAAGGCCGTCATAGATTCCCGGGAGTGTGCTAAATGCCGAAAGTTGTTACAACAAAGCACACATCTACTGTCATGCATTTGTTGCCCTGTTCCTGTGCTACAAGTCGATATCAATTTTTTATGGGTGGCCTAAATATTGTGGCCGCAACGTCTGTCAATCTAAGGTGTGCACGTTTACGATTACGTTAACAAAATGGCACTATCCGCTAACGTTATTGGGTCTTATCGTTTTCTCCGTTTTTTCAAAAATACCGGCGAGTTTATCGGCTGAGCACAACTTTAGTGTTATTAGTGAGTTGCCCTGGCAGTATGCTAACTTTCTGCAGCTATTTTTGGGGGGTCGCATGCATAGTTTGTCCACAATTCATTAAAAGGAAGTGACCTTCAAGGCCGTCATAGATTCCCGGGAGTGTGCTAAATGCCGAAAGTTGTTACAACAAAGCACACATCTACTGTCATGCATTTGTTGCCCTGTTCCTGTGCTACAAGTCGATATCAATTTTTTATGGGTGGCCTAAATATTGTGGCCGCAACGTCTGTCAATCTAAGGTGTGCACGTTTACGATTACGTTAACAAAATGGCACTATCCGCTAACGTTATTGGGTCTTATCGTTTTCTCCGTTTTTTCAAAAATACCGGCGAGTTTATCGGCTGAGCACAACTTTAGTGTTATTAGTGAGTTGCCCTGGCAGTATGCTAACTTTCTGCAGCTATTTTTGGGGGGTCGCATGCATAGTTTGTCCACAATTCATTAAAAGGAAGTGACCTTCAAGGCCGTCATAGATTCCCGGAGTGTGCTAAATGCCGAAAGTTGTTACAACAAAGCACACATCTACTGTCATGCATTTGTTGCCCTGTTCCTGTGCTACAAGTCGATATCAATTTTTTATGGGTGGCCTAAATATTGTGGCCGCAACGTCTGTCAATCTAAGGTGTGCACGTTTACGATTACGTTAACAAAATGGCACTATCCGCTAACGTTATTGGGTCTTATCGTTTTCTCCGTTTTTTCAAAAATACCGGCGAGTTTATCGGCTGAGCACAACTTTAGTGTTATTAGTGAGTTGCCCTGGCAGTATGCTAACTTTCTGCAGCTATTTTTGGGGGGTCGCATGCATAGTTTGTCCACAATTCATTAAAAGGAAGTGACCTTCAAGGCCGTCATAGATTCCCGGGAGTGTGCTAAATGCCGAAAGTTGTTACAACAAAGCACACATCTACTGTCATGCATTTGTTGCCCTGTTCCTGTGCTACAAGTCGATATCAATTTTTTATGGGTGGCCTAAATATTGTGGCCGCAACGTCTGTCAATCTAAGGTGTGCACGTTTACGATTACGTTAACAAAATGGCACTATCCGCTAACGTTATTGGGTCTTATCGTTTTCTCCGTTTTTTCAAAAATACCGGCGAGTTTATCGGCTGAGCACAACTTTAGTGTTATTAGTGAGTTGCCCTGGCAGTATGCTAACTTTCTGCAGCTATTTTTGGGGGGTCGCATGCATAGTTTGTCCACAATTCATTAAAAGGAAGTGACCTTCAAGGCCGTCATAGATTCCCGGGAGTGTGCTAAATGCCGAAAGTTGTTACAACAAAGCACACATCTACTGTCATGCATTTGTTGCCCTGTTCCTGTGCTACAAGTCGATATCAATTTTTTATGGGTGGCCTAAATATTGTGGCCGCAACGTCTGTCAATCTAAGGTGTGCACGTTTACGATTACGTTAACAAAATGGCACTATCCGCTAACGTTATTGGGTCTTATCGTTTTCTCCGTTTTTTCAAAAATACCGGCGAGTTTATCGGCTGAGCACAACTTTAGTGTTATTAGTGAGTTGCCCTGGCAGTATGCTAACTTTCTGCAGCTATTTTTGGGGGGTCGCATGCATAGTTTGTCCACAATTCATTAAAAGGAAGTGACCTTCAAGGCCGTCATAGATTCCCGGGAGTGTGCTAAATGCCGAAAGTTGTTACAACAAAGCACACATCTACTGTCATGCATTTGTTGCCCTGTTCCTGTGCTACAAGTCGATATCAATTTTTTATGGGTGGCCTAAATATTGTGGCCGCAACGTCTGTCAATCTAAGGTGTGCACGTTTACGATTACGTTAACAAAATGGCACTATCCGCTAACGTTATTGGGTCTTATCGTTTTCTCCGTTTTTTCAAAAATACCGGCGAGTTTATCGGCTGAGCACAACTTTAGTGTTATTAGTGAGTTGCCCTGGCAGTATGCTAACTTTCTGCAGCTATTTTTGGGGGGTCGCATGCATAGTTTGTCCACAATTCATTAAAAGGAAGTGACCTTCAAGGCCGTCATAGATTCCCGGGAGTGTGCTAAATGCCGAAAGTTGTTACAACAAAGCATACATCTACTGTCATGCATTTGTTGCCCTGTTCCTGTGCTACAAGTCGATATCAATTTTTTATGGGTGGCCTAAATATTGTGGCCGCAACGTCTGTCAATCTAAGGTGTGCACGTTTACGATTACGTTAACAAAATGGCACTATCCGCTAACGTTATTGGGTCTTATCGTTTTCTCCGTTTTTTCAAAAATACCGGCGAGTTTATCGGCTGAGCACAACTTTAGTGTTATTAGTGAGTTGCCCTGGCAGTATGCTAACTTTCTGCAGCTATTTTTGGGGGGTCGCATGCATAGTTTGTCCACAATTCATTAAAAGGAAGTGACCTTCAAGGCCGTCATAGATTCCCGGGAGTGTGCTAAATGCCGAAAGTTGTTACAACAAAGCACACATCTACTGTCATGCATTTGTTGCCCTGTTCCTGTGCTACAATTCGATATCAATTTTTTATGGGTGGCCTAAATATTGTGGCCGCAACGTCTGTCAATCTAAGGTGTGCACGTTTACGATTACGTTAACAAAATGGCACTATCCGCTAACGTTATTGGGTCTTATCGTTTTCTCCGTTTTTTCAAAAATACCGGCGAGTTTATCGGCTGAGCACAACTTTAGTGTTATTAGTGAGTTGCCCTGGCAGTATGCTAACTTTCTGCAGCTATTTTTGGGGGGTCGCATGCATAGTTTGTCCACAATTCATTAAAAGGAAGTGACCTTCAAGGCCGTCATAGATTCCCGGGAGTGTGCTAAATGCCGAAAGTTGTTACAACAAAGCACACATCTACTGTCATGCATTTGTTGCCCTGTTCCTGTGCTACAAGTCGATATCAATTTTTTATGGGTGGCCTAAATATTGTGGCCGCAACGTCTGTCAATCTAAGGTGTGCACGTTTACGATTACGTTAACAAAATGGCACTATCCGCTAACGTTATTGGGTCTTATCGTTTTCTCCGTTTTTTCAAAAATACCGGCGAGTTTATCGGCTGAGCACAACTTTAGTGTTATTAGTGAGTTGCCCTGGCAGTATGCTAACTTTCTGCAGCTATTTTTGGGGGGTCGCATGCATAGTTTGTCCACAATTCATTAAAAGGAAGTGACCTTCAAGGCCGTCATAGATTCCCGGGAGTGTGCTAAATGCCGAAAGTTGTTACAACAAAGCACACATCTACTGTCATGCATTTGTTGCCCTGTTCCTGTGCTACAAGTCGATATCAATTTTTATGGGTGGCCTAAATATTGTGGCCGCAACGTCTGTCAATCTAAGGTGTGCACGTTTACGATTACGTTAACAAAATGGCACTATCCGCTAACGTTATTGGGTCTTATCGTTTTCTCCGTTTTTTCAAAATACCGGCGAGTTTATCGGCTGAGCACAACTTTAGTGTTATTAGTGAGTTGCCCTGGCAGTATGCTAACTTTCTGCAGCTATTTTTGGGGGGTCGCATGCATAGTTTGTCCACAATTCATTAAAAGGAAGTGACCTTCAAGGCCGTCATAGATTCCCGGGAGTGTGCTAAATGCCGAAAGTTGTTACAACAAAGCACACATCTACTGTCATGCATTTGTTGCCCTGTTCCTGTGCTACAAGTCGATATCAATTTTTTATGGGTGGCCTAAATATTGTGGCCGCAACGTCTGTCAATCTAAGGTGTGCACGTTTACGATTACGTTAACAAAATGGCACTATCCGCTAACGTTATTGGGTCTTATCGTTTTCTCCGTTTTTTCAAAAATACCGGCGAGTTTATCGGCTGAGCACAACTTTAGTGTTATTAGTGAGTTGCCCTGGCAGTATGCTAACTTTCTGCAGCTATTTTTGGGGGGTCGCATGCATAGTTTGTCCACAATTCATTAAAAGGAAGTGACCTTCAAGGCCGTCATAGATTCCCGGGAGTGTGCTAAATGCCGAAAGTTGTTACAACAAAGCACACATCTACTGTCATGCATTTGTTGCCCTGTTCCTGTGCTACAAGTCGATATCAATTTTTTATGGGTGGCCTAAATATTGTGGCCGCAACGTCTGTCAATCTAAGGTGTGCACGTTTACGATTACGTTAACAAAATGGCACTATCCGCTAACGTTATTGGGTCTTATCGTTTTCTCCGTTTTTTCAAAAATACCGGCGAGTTTATCGGCTGAGCACAACTTTAGTGTTATTAGTGAGTTGCCCTGGCAGTATGCTAACTTTCTGCAGCTATTTTTGGGGGGTCGCATGCATAGTTTGTCCACAATTCATTAAAAGGAAGTGACCTTCAAGGCCGTCATAGATTCCCGGGAGTGTGCTAAATGCCGAAAGTTGTTACAACAAAGCACACATCTACTGTCATGCATTTGTTGCCCTGTTCCTGTGCTACAAGTCGATATCAATTTTTTATGGGTGGCCTAAATATTGTGGCCGCAACGTCTGTCAATCTAAGGTGTGCACGTTTACGATTACGTTAACAAAATGGCACTATCCGCTAACGTTATTGGGTCTTATCGTTTTCTCCGTTTTTTCAAAAATACCGGCGAGTTTATCGGCTGAGCACAACTTTAGTGTTATTAGTGAGTTGCCCTGGCAGTATGCTAACTTTCTGCAGCTATTTTTGGGGGGTCGCATGCATAGTTTGTCCACAATTCATTAAAAGGAAGTGACCTTCAAGGCCGTCATAGATTCCCGGGAGTGTGCTAAATGCCGAAAGTTGTTACAACAAAGCACACATCTACTGTCATGCATTTGTTGCCCTGTTCCTGTGCTACAAGTCGATATCAATTTTTTATGGGTGGCCTAAATATTGTGGCCGCAACGTCTGTCAATCTAAGGTGTGCACGTTTACGATTACGTTAACAAAATGGCACTATCCGCTAACGTTATTGGGTCTTATCGTTTTCTCCGTTTTTTTCAAAAATACCGGCGAGTTTATCGGCTGAGCACAACTTTAGTGTTATTAGTGAGTTGCCCTGGCAGTATGCTAACTTTCTGCAGCTATTTTTGGGGGGTCGCATGCATAGTTTGTCCACAATTCATTAAAAGGAAGTGACCTTCAAGGCCGTCATAGATTCCCGGGAGTGTGCTAAATGCCGAAAGTTGTTACAACAAAGCACACATCTACTGTCATGCATTTGTTGCCCTGTTCCTGTGCTACAAGTCGATATCAATTTTTTATGGGTGGCCTAAATATTGTGGCCGCAACGTCTGTCAATCTAAGGTGTGCACGTTTACGATTACGTTAACAAAATGGCACTATCCGCTAACGTTATTGGGTCTTATCGTTTTCTCCGTTTTTTTCAAAAATACCGGCGAGTTTATCGGCTGAGCACAACTTTAGTGTTATTAGTGAGTTGCCCTGGCAGTATGCTAACTTTCTGCAGCTATTTTTGGGGGGTCGCATGCATAGTTTGTCCACAATTCATTAAAAGGAAGTGACCTTCAAGGCCGTCATAGATTCCCGGGAGTGTGCTAAATGCCGAAAGTTGTTACAACAAAGCACACATCTACTGTCATGCATTTGTTGCCCTGTTCCTGTGCTACAAGTCGATATCAATTTTTTATGGGTGGCCTAAATATTGTGGCCGCAACGTCTGTCAATCTAAGGTGTGCACGTTTACGATTACGTTAACAAAATGGCACTATCCGCTAACGTTATTGGGTCTTATCGTTTTCTCCGTTTTTTCAAAAATACCGGCGAGTTTATCGGCTGAGCACAACTTTAGTGTTATTAGTGAGTTGCCCTGGCAGTATGCTAACTTTCTGCAGCTATTTTTGGGGGGTCGCATGCATAGTTTGTCCACAATTCATTAAAAGGAAGTGACCTTCAAGGCCGTCATAGATTCCCGGGAGTGTGCTAAATGCCGAAAGTTGTTACAACAAAGCACACATCTACTGTCATGCATTTGTTGCCCTGTTCCTGTGCTACAAGTCGATATCAATTTTTTATGGGTGGCCTAAATATTGTGGCCGCAACGTCTGTCAATCTAAGGTGTGCACGTTTACGATTACGTTAACAAAATGGCACTATCCGCTAACGTTATTGGGTCTTATCGTTTTCTCCGTTTTTTTCAAAAATACCGGCGAGTTTATCGGCTGAGCACAACTTTAGTGTTATTAGTGAGTTGCCCTGGCAGTATGCTAACTTTCTGCAGCTATTTTTGGGGGGTCGCATGCATAGTTTGTCCACAATTCATTAAAAGGAAGTGACCTTCAAGGCCGTCATAGATTCCCGGGAGTGTGCTAAATGCCGAAAGTTGTTACAACAAAGCACACATCTACTGTCATGCATTTGTTGCCCTGTTCCTGTGCTACAAGTCGATATCAATTTTTTATGGGTGGCCTAAATATTGTGGCCGCAACGTCTGTCAATCTAAGGTGTGCACGTTTACGATTACGTTAACAAAATGGCACTATCCGCTAACGTTATTGGGTCTTATCGTTTTCTCCGTTTTTTCAAAAATACCGGCGAGTTTATCGGCTGAGCACAACTTTAGTGTTATTAGTGAGTTGCCCTGGCAGTATGCTAACTTTCTGCAGCTATTTTTGGGGGGTCGCATGCATAGTTTGTCCACAATTCATTAAAAGGAAGTGACCTTCAAGGCCGTCATAGATTCCCGGGAGTGTGCTAAATGCCGAAAGTTGTTACAACAAAGCACACATCTACTGTCATGCATTTGTTGCCCTGTTCCTGTGCTACAAGTCGATATCAATTTTTTATGGGTGGCCTAAATATTGTGGCCGCAACGTCTGTCAATCTAAGGTGTGCACGTTTACGATTACGTTAACAAAATGGCACTATCCGCTAACGTTATTGGGTCTTATCGTTTTCTCCGTTTTTTCAAAAATACCGGCGAGTTTATCGGCTGAGCACAACTTTAGTGTTATTAGTGAGTTGCCCTGGCAGTATGCTAACTTTCTGCAGCTATTTTTGGGGGGTCGCATGCATAGTTTGTCCACAATTCATTAAAAGGAAGTGACCTTCAAGGCCGTCATAGATTCCCGGGAGTGTGCTAAATGCCGAAAGTTGTTACAACAAAGCACACATCTACTGTCATGCATTTGTTGCCCTGTTCCTGTGCTACAAGTCGATATCAATTTTTTATGGGTGGCCTAAATATTGTGGCCGCAACGTCTGTCAATCTAAGGTGTGCACGTTTACGATTACGTTAACAAAATGGCACTATCCGCTAACGTTATTGGGTCTTATCGTTTTTTCCGTTTTTTCAAAAATACCGGCGAGTTTATCGGCTGAGCACAACTTTAGTGTTATTAGTGAGTTGCCCTGGCAGTATGCTAACTTTCTGCAGCTATTTTTGGGGGGTCGCATGCATAGTTTGTCCACAATTCATTAAAAGGAAGTGACCTTCAAGGCCGTCATAGATTCCCGGGAGTGTGCTAAATGCCGAAAGTTGTTACAACAAAGCACACATCTACTGTCATGCATTTGTTGCCCTGTTCCTGTGCTACAAGTCGATCTCAATTTTTTATGGGTGGCCTAAATATTGTGGCCGCAACGTCTGTCAATCTAAGGTGTGCACGTTTACGATTACGTTAACAAAATGGCACTATCCGCTAACGTTATTGGGTCTTATCGTTTTCTCCGTTTTTTCAAAAATACCGGCGAGTTTATCGGCTGAGCACAACTTTAGTGTTATTAGTGAGTTGCCCTGGCAGTATGCTAACTTTCTGCAGCTATTTTTGGGGGGTCGCATGCATAGTTTGTCCACAATTCATTAAAAGGAAGTGACCTTCAAGGCCGTCATAGATTCCCGGGAGTGTGCTAAATGCCGAAAGTTGTTACAACAAAGCACACATCTACTGTCATGCATTTGTTGCCCTGTTCCTGTGCTACAAGTCGATATCAATTTTTTATGGGTGGCCTAAATATTGTGGCCGCAACGTCTGTCAATCTAAGGTGTGCACGTTTACGATTACGTTAACAAAATGGCACTATCCGCTAACGTTATTGGGTCTTATCGTTTTCTCCGTTTTTTCAAAAATACCGGCGAGTTTATCGGCTGAGCACAACTTTAGTGTTATTAGTGAGTTGCCCTGGCAGTATGCTAACTTTCTGCAGCTATTTTTGGGGGGTCGCATGCATAGTTTGTCCACAATTCATTAAAAGGAAGTGACCTTCAAGGCCGTCATAGATTCCCGGGAGTGTGCTAAATGCCGAAAGTTGTTACAACAAAGCACACATCTACTGTCATGCATTTGTTGCCCTGTTCCTGTGCTACAAGTCGATATCAATTTTTTATGGGTGGCCTAAATATTGTGGCCGCAACGTCTGTCAATCTAAGGTGTGCACGTTTACGATTACGTTAACAAAATGGCACTATCCGCTAACGTTATTGGGTCTTATCGTTTTCTCCGTTTTTTCAAAAATACCGGCGAGTTTATCGGCTGAGCACAACTTTAGTGTTATTAGTGAGTTGCCCTGGCAGTATGCTAACTTTCTGCAGCTATTTTTGGGGGGTCGCATGCATAGTTTGTCCACAATTCATTAAAAGGAAGTGACCTTCAAGGCCGTCATAGATTCCCGGGAGTGTGCTAAATGCCGAAAGTTGTTACAACAAAGCACACATCTACTGTCATGCATTTGTTGCCCTGTTCCTGTGCTACAAGTCGATATCAATTTTTTATGGGTGGCCTAAATATTGTGGCCGCAACGTCTGTCAATCTAAGGTGTGCACGTTTACGATTACGTTAACAAAATGGCACTATCCGCTAACGTTATTGGGTCTTATCGTTTTCTCCGTTTTTTCAAAAATACCGGCGAGTTTATCGGCTGAGCACAACTTTAGTGTTATTAGTGAGTTGCCCTGGCAGTATGCTAACTTTCTGCAGCTATTTTTGGGGGGTCGCATGCATAGTTTGTCCACAATTCATTAAAAGGAAGTGACCTTCAAGGCCGTCATAGATTCCCGGGAGTGTGCTAAATGCCGAAAGTTGTTACAACAAAGCACACATCTACTGTCATGCATTTGTTGCCCTGTTCCTGTGCTACAAGTCGATATCAATTTTTTATGGGTGGCCTAAATATTGTGGCCGCAACGTCTGTCAATCTAAGGTGTGCACGTTTACGATTACGTTAACAAAATGGCACTATCCGCTAACGTTATTGGGTCTTATCGTTTTCTCCGTTTTTTCAAAAATACCGGCGAGTTTATCGGCTGAGCACAACTTTAGTGTTATTAGTGAGTTGCCCTGGCAGTATGCTAACTTTCTGCAGCTATTTTTGGGGGGTCGCATGCATAGTTTGTCCACAATTCATTAAAAGGAAGTGACCTTCAAGGCCGTCATAGATTCCCGGGAGTGTGCTAAATGCCGAAAGTTGTTACAACAAAGCACACATCTACTGTCATGCATTTGTTGCCCTGTTCCTGTGCTACAAGTCGATATCAATTTTTTATGGGTGGCCTAAATATTGTGGCCGCAACGTCTGTCAATCTAAGGTGTGCACGTTTACGATTACGTTAACAAAATGGCACTATCCGCTAACGTTATTGGGTCTTATCGTTTTCTCCGTTTTTTCAAAAATACCGGCGAGTTTATCGGCTGAGCACAACTTTAGTGTTATTAGTGAGTTGCCCTGGCAGTATGCTAACTTTCTGCAGCTATTTTTGGGGGGTCGCATGCATAGTTTGTCCACAATTCATTAAAAGGAAGTGACCTTCAAGGCCGTCATAGATTCCCGGGAGTGTGCTAAATGCCGAAAGTTGTTACAACAAAGCACACATCTACTGTCATGCATTTGTTGCCCTGTTCCTGTGCTACAAGTCGATATCAATTTTTTATGGGTGGCCTAAATATTGTGGCCGCAACGTCTGTCAATCTAAGGTGTGCACGTTTACGATTACGTTAACAAAATGGCACTATCCGCTAACGTTATTGGGTCTTATCGTTTTCTCCGTTTTTTCAAAAATACCGGCGAGTTTATCGGCTGAGCACAACTTTAGTGTTATTAGTGAGTTGCCCTGGCAGTATGCTAACTTTCTGCAGCTATTTTTGGGGGGTCGCATGCATAGTTTGTCCACAATTCATTAAAAGGAAGTGACCTTCAAGGCCGTCATAGATTCCCGGGAGTGTGCTAAATGCCGAAAGTTGTTACAACAAAGCACACATCTACTGTCATGCATTTGTTGCCCTGTTCCTGTGCTACAAGTCGATATCAATTTTTTATGGGTGGCCTAAATATTGTGGCCGCAACGTCTGTCAATCTAAGGTGTGCACGTTTACGATTACGTTAACAAAATGGCACTATCCGCTAACGTTATTGGGTCTTATCGTTTTCTCCGTTTTTTCAAAAATACCGGCGAGTTTATCGGCTGAGCACAACTTTAGTGTTATTAGTGAGTTGCCCTGGCAGTATGCTAACTTTCTGCAGCTATTTTTGGGGGGTCGCATGCATAGTTTGTCCACAATTCATTAAAAGGAAGTGACCTTCAAGGCCGTCATAGATTCCCGGGAGTGTGCTAAATGCCGAAAGTTGTTACAACAAAGCACACATCTACTGTCATGCATTTGTTGCCCTGTTCCTGTGCTACAAGTCGATATCAATTTTTTATGGGTGGCCTAAATATTGTGGCCGCAACGTCTGTCAATCTAAGGTGTGCACGTTTACGATTACGTTAACAAAATGGCACTATCCGCTAACGTTATTGGGTCTTATCGTTTTCTCCGTTTTTTCAAAAATACCGGCGAGTTTATCGGCTGAGCACAACTTTAGTGTTATTAGTGAGTTGCCCTGGCAGTATGCTAACTTTCTGCAGCTATTTTTGGGGGGTCGCATGCATAGTTTGTCCACAATTCATTAAAAGGAAGTGACCTTCAAGGCCGTCATAGATTCCCGGGAGTGTGCTAAATGCCGAAAGTTGTTACAACAAAGCACACATCTACTGTCATGCATTTGTTGCCCTGTTCCTGTGCTACAAGTCGATATCAATTTTTTATGGGTGGCCTAAATATTGTGGCCGCAACGTCTGTCAATCTAAGGTGTGCACGTTTACGATTACGTTAACAAAATGGCACTATCCGCTAACGTTATTGGGTCTTATCGTTTTCTCCGTTTTTTCAAAAATACCGGCGAGTTTATCGGCTGAGCACAACTTTAGTGTTATTAGTGAGTTGCCCTGGCAGTATGCTAACTTTCTGCAGCTATTTTTGGGGGGTCGCATGCATAGTTTGTCCACAATTCATTAAAAGGAAGTGACCTTCAAGGCCGTCATAGATTCCCGGGAGTGTGCTAAATGCCGAAAGTTGTTACAACAAAGCACACATCTACTGTCATGCATTTGTTGCCCTGTTCCTGTGCTACAAGTCGATATCAATTTTTTATGGGTGGCCTAAATATTGTGGCCGCAACGTCTGTCAATCTAAGGTGTGCACGTTTACGATTACGTTAACAAAATGGCACTATCCGCTAACGTTATTGGGTCTTATCGTTTTCTCCGTTTTTTCAAAAATACCGGCGAGTTTATCGGCTGAGCACAACTTTAGTGTTATTAGTGAGTTGCCCTGGCAGTATGCTAACTTTCTGCAGCTATTTTTGGGGGGTCGCATGCATAGTTTGTCCACAATT
>NW_027267766.1:0-18949 GCF_963676685.1 Mytilus edulis
GGGTTAGTGTTAGTGTTTGGGTTAGGGTTTGGGTTAGTGTTTAGGTTAGGGTTAGTGTTAGGGTTTGGGTTAGTGTTAAGGTTAGGGTTAGGGTTAGTGTTTGGGTTAGGGTTTGGGTCAAACACTTACCCTAACCCAAATCCCAAATGTGTTAAAATTGTTGATTTGGAGGCCTTACTTTATCTCGGAACGGGTAAGTGTAGAAGGATAACCTATTGCAGTTTCGTGTTAAGTTTTTCACGAACTTCTTAAAAGAAAGAGTTGTGTATGGATGGGGGTCCGGTTATGATGTTTGAAAAAAAAAAAAAAAAATAATCTTTCAATTATCATGCAGTGAGGTCGGAGAGTGCGGCCGTACACTTCAGTGATACCAATACGTTTTCATCCTGTAGATCGCCTTTCCATCTTTTAGGAACAGTTAACTTTAAGAAGATATCTCTATTCAAATTCATTCTACATCTGTTTGAAGATTGAAGTCGAAGGCAATTTTCATACTCTGTACTTAGAAATATTTTTAAATAACCCAAACCCAAACACTAACACTAACACTAACCCTAACCTAAACGCTAACCCTAACCCTAACCCTAACCCTAACCCTTCTCACGCATGCGCAGTCACAGAAAAGGGCAGACATGCGCAGAAGTGAAAAAGGGCACCTCACAAATCTCGTCAAAGTATACTACCATGTCCCTGACCTTGACCCTTACTCAAAACCTAACCCTAACCCTGACCCAAACCCTAACCCAAACCCTTAATTAGGGTTAACCCTAACCCTAACCCTAACCCTAACCCTAACCCTAACCCTAACCCAAACCCTAACCCTAACCCAAACCCTAACCCAAACCCTTAAATAGGGTTTAGGTTAGGGTTAGTGTTTAGGTTAGGGTTAGTGTTAGGGTTTGGGTTAGGGTTTGGGTTAGTGTTTAGGTTAGGGTTAGTGTTAGGGTTTGGGTTAGTGTTAAGGTTAGGGTTAGTGTTAGTGTTTGGGTTAGGGTTTGGGTTAGTGTTTAGGTTAGGGTTAGTGTTAGGGTTTGGGTTAGTGTTAAGGTTAGGGTTAGTGTTAGTGTTTGGGTTAGGGTTTGGGTTAGTGTTTAGGTTAGGGTTAGTGTTAGGGTTTGGGTTAGTGTTAAGGTTAGGGTTAGGGTTAGTGTTTGGGTTAGGGTTTGGGTCAAACACTTACCCTAACCCAAATCCCAAATGTGTTAAAATTGTTGATTTGGAGGCCTTACTTTATCTCGGAACGGGTAAGTGTAGAAGGATAACCTATTGCAGTTTCGTGTTAAGTTTTTCACGAACTTCTTAAAAGAAAGAGTTGTGTATGGATGGGGGTCCGGTTATGATGTTTGAAAAAAAAAAAAAAAAAATAATCTTTCAATTATCATGCAGTGAGGTCGGAGAGTGCGGCCGTACACTTCAGTGATACCAATACGTTTTCATCCTGTAGATCGCCTTTCCATCTTTTAGGAACAGTTAACTTTAAGAAGATATCTCTATTCAAATTCATTCTACATCTGTTTGAAGATTGAAGTCGAAGGCAATTTTCATACTCTGTACTTAGAAATATTTTTAAATAACCCAAACCCAAACACTAACACTAACACTAACCCTAACCTAAACGCTAACCCTAACCCTAACCCTAACCCTAACCCTTCTCACGCATGCGCAGTCACAGAAAAGGGCAGACATGCGCAGAAGTGAAAAAGGGCACCTCACAAATCTCGTCAAAGTATACTACCATGTCCCTGACCTTGACCCTTACTCAAAACCTAACCCTAACCCTGACCCAAACCCTAACCCAAACCCTTAATTAGGGTTAACCCTAACCCTAACCCTAACCCTAACCCTAACCCTAACCCTAACCCAAACCTAACCCTAACCCAACCCTAACCCAAACCCTTAAATAGGGTTTAGGTTAGGGTTAGTGTTTAGGTTAGGGTTAGTGTTAGGGTTTGGGTTAGGGTTGGGTTAGTGTTTAGGTTAGGGTTAGTGTTAGGGTTTGGGTTAGTGTTAAGGTTAGGGTTAGTGTTAGTGTTTGGGTTAGGGTTTGGGTTAGTGTTTAGGTTAGGGTTAGTGTTAGGGTTTGGGTTAGTGTTAAGGTTAGGGTTAGTGTTAGTGTTTGGGTTAGGGTTTGGGTTAGTGTTTAGGTTAGGGTTAGTGTTAGGGTTTGGGTTAGTGTTAAGGTTAGGGTTAGGGTTAGTGTTTGGGTTAGGGTTTGGGTCAAACACTTACCCTAACCCAAATCCCAAATGTGTTAAAATTGTTGATTTGGAGGCCTTACTTTATCTCGGAACGGGTAAGTGTAGAAGGATAACCTATTGCAGTTTCGTGTTAAGTTTTTCACGAACTTCTTAAAGAAAGAGTTGTGTATGGATGGGGGTCCGGTTATGATGTTTGAAAAAAAAAAAAAAAATAATCTTTCAATTATCATGCAGTGAGGTCGGAGAGTGCGGCCGTACACTTCAGTGATACCAATACGTTTTCATCCTGTAGATCGCCTTTCCATCTTTTAGGAACAGTTAACTTTAAGAAGATATCTCTATTCAAATTCATTCTACATCTGTTTGAAGATTGAAGTCGAAGGCAATTTTCATACTCTGTACTTAGAAATATTTTTAAATAACCCAAACCCAAACACTAACACTAACACTAACCCTAACCTAAACGCTAACCCTAACCCTAACCCTAACCCTAACCCTTCTCACGCATGCGCAGTCACAGAAAAGGGCAGACATGCGCAGAAGTGAAAAAGGGCACCTCACAAATCTCGTCAAAGTATACTACCATGTCCCTGACCTTGACCCTTACTCAAAACCTAACCCTAACCCTGACCCAAACCCTAACCCAAACCCTTAATTAGGGTTAACCCTAACCCTAACCCTAACCCTAACCCTAACCCTAACCCTAACCCAAACCCTAACCCTAACCCAAACCCTAACCCAAACCCTTAAATAGGGTTTAGGTTAGGGTTAGTGTTTAGGTTAGGGTTAGTGTTAGGGTTTGGGTTAGGGTTTGGGTTAGTGTTTAGGTTAGGGTTAGTGTTAGGGTTTGGGTTAGTGTTAAGGTTAGGGTTAGTGTTAGTGTTTGGGTTAGGGTTTGGGTTAGTGTTTAGGTTAGGGTTAGTGTTAGGGTTTGGGTTAGTGTTAAGGTTAGGGTTAGTGTTAGTGTTTGGGTTAGGGTTTGGGTTAGTGTTTAGGTTAGGGTTAGTGTTAGGGTTTGGGTTAGTGTTAAGGTTAGGGTTAGGGTTAGTGTTTGGGTTAGGGTTTGGGTCAAACACTTACCCTAACCCAAATCCCAAATGTGTTAAAATTGTTGATTTGGAGGCCTTACTTTATCTCGGAACGGGTAAGTGTAGAAGGATAACCTATTGCAGTTTCGTGTTAAGTTTTTCACGAACTTCTTAAAAGAAAGAGTTGTGTATGGATGGGGGTCCGGTTATGATGTTTGAAAAAAAAAAAAAAAATAATCTTTCAATTATCATGCAGTGAGGTCGGAGAGTGCGGCCGTACACTTCAGTGATACCAATACGTTTTCATCCTGTAGATCGCCTTTCCATCTTTTAGGAACAGTTAACTTTAAGAAGATATCTCTATTCAAATTCATTCTACATCTGTTTGAAGATTGAAGTCGAAGGCAATTTTCATACTCTGTACTTAGAAATATTTTTAAATAACCCAAACCCAAACACTAACACTAACACTAACCCTAACCTAAACGCTAACCCTAACCCTAACCCTAACCCTAACCCTTCTCACGCATGCGCAGTCACAGAAAAGGGCAGACATGCGCAGAAGTGAAAAAGGGCACCTCACAAATCTCGTCAAAGTATACTACCATGTCCCTGACCTTGACCCTTACTCAAAACCTAACCCTAACCCTGACCCAAACCCTAACCCAAACCCTTAATTAGGGTTAACCCTAACCCTAACCCTAACCCTAACCCTAACCCTAACCCTAACCCAAACCCTAACCCTAACCCAAACCCTAACCCAAACCCTTAAATAGGGTTTAGGTTAGGGTTAGTGTTTAGGTTAGGGTTAGTGTTAGGGTTTGGGTTAGGGTTTGGGTTAGTGTTTAGGTTAGGGTTAGTGTTAGGGTTTGGGTTAGTGTTAAGGTTAGGGTTAGTGTTAGTGTTTGGGTTAGGGTTTGGGTTAGTGTTTAGGTTAGGGTTAGTGTTAGGGTTTGGGTTAGTGTTAAGGTTAGGGTTAGTGTTAGTGTTTGGGTTAGGGTTTGGGTTAGTGTTTAGGTTAGGGTTAGTGTTAGGGTTTGGGTTAGTGTTAAGGTTAGGGTTAGGGTTAGTGTTTGGGTTAGGGTTTGGGTCAAACACTTACCCTAACCCAAATCCCAAATGTGTTAAAATTGTTGATTTGGAGGCCTTACTTTATCTCGGAACGGGTAAGTGTAGAAGGATAACCTATTGCAGTTTCGTGTTAAGTTTTTCACGAACTTCTTAAAAGAAAGAGTTGTGTATGGATGGGGGTCCGGTTATGATGTTTGAAAAAAAAAAAAAAAAATAATCTTTCAATTATCATGCAGTGAGGTCGGAGAGTGCGGCCGTACACTTCAGTGATACCAATACGTTTTCATCCTGTAGATCGCCTTTCCATCTTTTAGGAACAGTTAACTTTAAGAAGATATCTCTATTCAAATTCATTCTACATCTGTTTGAAGATTGAAGTCGAAGGCAATTTTCATACTCTGTACTTAGAAATATTTTTAAATAACCCAAACCCAAACACTAACACTAACACTAACCCTAACCTAAACGCTAACCCTAACCCTAACCCTAACCCTAACCCTTCTCACGCATGCGCAGTCACAGAAAAGGGCAGACATGCGCAGAAGTGAAAAAGGGCACCTCACAAATCTCGTCAAAGTATACTACCATGTCCCTGACCTTGACCCTTACTCAAAACCTAACCCTAACCCTGACCCAAACCCTAACCCAAACCCTTAATTAGGGTTAACCCTAACCCTAACCCTAACCCTAAACCTAACCCTAACCCTAACCCAAACCCTAACCCTAACCCAAACCCTAACCCAAACCCTTAAATAGGGTTTAGGTTAGGGTTAGTGTTTAGGTTAGGGTTAGTGTTAGGGTTTGGGTTAGGGTTTGGGTTAGTGTTTAGGTTAGGGTTAGTGTTAGGGTTTGGGTTAGTGTTAAGGTTAGGGTTAGTGTTAGTGTTTGGGTTAGGGTTTGGGTTAGTGTTTAGGTTAGGGTTAGTGTTAGGGTTTGGGTTAGTGTTAAGGTTAGGGTTAGTGTTAGTGTTTGGGTTAGGGTTTGGGTTAGTGTTTAGGTTAGGGTTAGTGTTAGGGTTTGGGTTAGTGTTAAGGTTAGGGTTAGGGTTAGTGTTTGGGTTAGGGTTTGGGTCAAACACTTACCCTAACCCAAATCCCAAATGTGTTAAAATTGTTGATTTGGAGGCCTTACTTTATCTCGGAACGGGTAAGTGTAGAAGGATAACCTATTGCAGTTTCGTGTTAAGTTTTTCACGAACTTCTTAAAAGAAAGAGTTGTGTATGGATGGGGGTCCGGTTATGATGTTTGAAAAAAAAAAAAAAAAATAATCTTTCAATTATCATGCAGTGAGGTCGGAGAGTGCGGCCGTACACTTCAGTGATACCAATACGTTTTCATCCTGTAGATCGCCTTTCCATCTTTTAGGAACAGTTAACTTTAAGAAGATATCTCTATTCAAATTCATTCTACATCTGTTTGAAGATTGAAGTCGAAGGCAATTTTCATACTCTGTACTTAGAAATATTTTTAAATAACCCAAACCCAAACACTAACACTAACACTAACCCTAACCTAAACGCTAACCCTAACCCTAACCCTAACCCTAACCCTTCTCACGCATGCGCAGTCACAGAAAAGGGCAGACATGCGCAGAAGTGAAAAAGGGCACCTCACAAATCTCGTCAAAGTATACTACCATGTCCCTGACCTTGACCCTTACTCAAAACCTAACCCTAACCCTGACCCAAACCCTAACCCAAACCCTTAATTAGGGTTAACCCTAACCCTAACCCTAACCCTAACCCTAACCCTAACCCTAACCCAAACCCTAACCCTAACCCAAACCCTAACCCAAACCCTTAAATAGGGTTTAGGTTAGGGTTAGTGTTTAGGTTAGGGTTAGTGTTAGGGTTTGGGTTAGGGTTTGGGTTAGTGTTTAGGTTAGGGTTAGTGTTAGGGTTTGGGTTAGTGTTAAGGTTAGGGTTAGTGTTAGTGTTTGGGTTAGGGTTTGGGTTAGTGTTTAGGTTAGGGTTAGTGTTAGGGTTTGGGTTAGTGTTAAGGTTAGGGTTAGTGTTAGTGTTTGGGTTAGGGTTTGGGTTAGTGTTTAGGTTAGGGTTAGTGTTAGGGTTTGGGTTAGTGTTAAGGTTAGGGTTAGGGTTAGTGTTTGGGTTAGGGTTTGGGTCAAACACTTACCCTAACCCAAATCCCAAATGTGTTAAAATTGTTGATTTGGAGGCCTTACTTTATCTCGGAACGGGTAAGTGTAGAAGGATAACCTATTGCAGTTTCGTGTTAAGTTTTTCACGAACTTCTTAAAAGAAAGAGTTGTGTATGGATGGGGGTCCGGTTATGATGTTTGAAAAAAAAAAAAAAAAATAATCTTTCAATTATCATGCAGTGAGGTCGGAGAGTGCGGCCGTACACTTCAGTGATACCAATACGTTTTCATCCTGTAGATCGCCTTTCCATCTTTTAGGAACAGTTAACTTTAAGAAGATATCTCTATTCAAATTCATTCTACATCTGTTTGAAGATTGAAGTCGAAGGCAATTTTCATACTCTGTACTTAGAAATATTTTTAAATAACCCAAACCCAAACACTAACACTAACACTAACCCTAACCTAAACGCTAACCCTAACCCTAACCCTAACCCTAACCCTTCTCACGCATGCGCAGTCACAGAAAAGGGCAGACATGCGCAGAAGTGAAAAAGGGCACCTCACAAATCTCGTCAAAGTATACTACCATGTCCCTGACCTTGACCCTTACTCAAAACCTAACCCTAACCCTGACCCAAACCCTAACCCAAACCCTTAATTAGGGTTAACCCTAACCCTAACCCTAACCCTAACCCTAACCCTAACCCTAACCCAAACCCTAACCCTAACCCAAACCCTAACCCAAACCCTTAAATAGGGTTTAGGTTAGGGTTAGTGTTTAGGTTAGGGTTAGTGTTAGGGTTTGGGTTAGGGTTTGGGTTAGTGTTTAGGTTAGGGTTAGTGTTAGGGTTTGGGTTAGTGTTAAGGTTAGGGTTAGTGTTAGTGTTTGGGTTAGGGTTTGGGTTAGTGTTTAGGTTAGGGTTAGTGTTAGGGTTTGGGTTAGTGTTAAGGTTAGGGTTAGTGTTAGTGTTTGGGTTAGGGTTTGGGTTAGTGTTTAGGTTAGGGTTAGTGTTAGGGTTTGGGTTAGTGTTAAGGTTAGGGTTAGGGTTAGTGTTTGGGTTAGGGTTTGGGTCAAACACTTACCCTAACCCAAATCCCAAATGTGTTAAAATTGTTGATTTGGAGGCCTTACTTTATCTCGGAACGGGTAAGTGTAGAAGGATAACCTATTGCAGTTTCGTGTTAAGTTTTTCACGAACTTCTTAAAAGAAAGAGTTGTGTATGGATGGGGGTCCGGTTATGATGTTTGAAAAAAAAAAAAAAAAATAATCTTTCAATTATCATGCAGTGAGGTCGGAGAGTGCGGCCGTACACTTCAGTGATACCAATACGTTTTCATCCTGTAGATCGCCTTTCCATCTTTTAGGAACAGTTAACTTTAAGAAGATATCTCTATTCAAATTCATTCTACATCTGTTTGAAGATTGAAGTCGAAGGCAATTTTCATACTCTGTACTTAGAAATATTTTTAAATAACCCAAACCCAAACACTAACACTAACACTAACCCTAACCTAAACGCTAACCCTAACCCTAACCCTAACCCTAACCCTTCTCACGCATGCGCAGTCACAGAAAAGGGCAGACATGCGCAGAAGTGAAAAAGGGCACCTCACAAATCTCGTCAAAGTATACTACCATGTCCCTGACCTTGACCCTTACTCAAAACCTAACCCTAACCCTGACCCAAACCCTAACCCAAACCCTTAATTAGGGTTAACCCTAACCCTAACCCTAACCCTAACCCTAACCCTAACCCTAACCCAAACCCTAACCCTAACCCAAACCCTAACCCAAACCCTTAAATAGGGTTTAGGTTAGGGTTAGTGTTTAGGTTAGGGTTAGTGTTAGGGTTTGGGTTAGGGTTTGGGTTAGTGTTTAGGTTAGGGTTAGTGTT
Source organism: Mytilus edulis (assembly GCF_963676685.1). Lineage (NCBI taxonomy): Eukaryota > Metazoa > Mollusca > Bivalvia > Mytilida > Mytilidae > Mytilus > Mytilus edulis. The sequence goes on from NW_027267766.1 coordinate 8,295, forward strand.
AGGGTTTGGGTTAGTGTTAAGGTTAGGGTTAGTGTTAGTGTTTGGGTTAGGGTTTGGGTTAGTGTTTAGGTTAGGGTTAGTGTTAGGGTTTGGGTTAGTGTTAAGGTTAGGGTTAGTGTTAGTGTTTGGGTTAGGGTTTGGGTTAGTGTTTAGGTTAGGGTTAGTGTTAGGGTTTGGGTTAGTGTTAAGGTTAGGGTTAGGGTTAGTGTTTGGGTTAGGGTTTGGGTCAAACACTTACCCTAACCCAAATCCCAAATGTGTTAAAATTGTTGATTTGGAGGCCTTACTTTATCTCGGAACGGGTAAGTGTAGAAGGATAACCTATTGCAGTTTCGTGTTAAGTTTTTCACGAACTTCTTAAAAGAAAGAGTTGTGTATGGATGGGGGTCCGGTTATGATGTTTGAAAAAAAAAAAAAAAAATAATCTTTCAATTATCATGCAGTGAGGTCGGAGAGTGCGGCCGTACACTTCAGTGATACCAATACGTTTTCATCCTGTAGATCGCCTTTCCATCTTTTAGGAACAGTTAACTTTAAGAAGATATCTCTATTCAAATTCATTCTACATCTGTTTGAAGATTGAAGTCGAAGGCAATTTTCATACTCTGTACTTAGAAATATTTTTAAATAACCCAAACCCAAACACTAACACTAACACTAACCCTAACCTAAACGCTAACCCTAACCCTTCTCACGCATGCGCAGTCACAGAAAAGGGCAGACATGCGCAGAAGTGAAAAAGGGCACCTCACAAATCTCGTCAAAGTATACTACCATGTCCCTGACCTTGACCCTTACTCAAAACCTAACCCTAACCCTGACCCAAACCCTAACCCAAACCCTTAATTAGGGTTAACCCTAACCCTAACCCTAACCCTAACCCTAACCCTAACCCTAACCCAAACCCTAACCCTAACCCAAACCCTAACCCAAACCCTTAAATAGGGTTTAGGTTAGGGTTAGTGTTTAGGTTAGGGTTAGTGTTAGGGTTTGGGTTAGGGTTTGGGTTAGTGTTTAGGTTAGGGTTAGTGTTAGGGTTTGGGTTAGTGTTAAGGTTAGGGTTAGTGTTAGTGTTTGGGTTAGGGTTTGGGTTAGTGTTTAGGTTAGGGTTAGTGTTAGGGTTTGGGTTAGTGTTAAGGTTAGGGTTAGTGTTAGTGTTTGGGTTAGGGTTTGGGTTAGTGTTTAGGTTAGGGTTAGTGTTAGGGTTTGGGTTAGTGTTAAGGTTAGGGTTAGGGTTAGTGTTTGGGTTAGGGTTTGGGTCAAACACTTACCCTAACCCAAATCCCAAATGTGTTAAAATTGTTGATTTGGAGGCCTTACTTTATCTCGGAACGGGTAAGTGTAGAAGGATAACCTATTGCAGTTTCGTGTTAAGTTTTTCACGAACTTCTTAAAAGAAAGAGTTGTGTATGGATGGGGGTCCGGTTATGATGTTTGAAAAAAAAAAAAAAAAATAATCTTTCAATTATCATGCAGTGAGGTCGGAGAGTGCGGCCGTACACTTCAGTGATACCAATACGTTTTCATCCTGTAGATCGCCTTTCCATCTTTTAGGAACAGTTAACTTTAAGAAGATATCTCTATTCAAATTCATTCTACATCTGTTTGAAGATTGAAGTCGAAGGCAATTTTCATACTCTGTACTTAGAAATATTTTTAAATAACCCAAACCCAAACACTAACACTAACACTAACCCTAACCTAAACGCTAACCCTAACCCTAACCCTAACCCTAACCCTTCTCACGCATGCGCAGTCACAGAAAAGGGCAGACATGCGCAGAAGTGAAAAAGGGCACCTCACAAATCTCGTCAAAGTATACTACCATGTCCCTGACCTTGACCCTTACTCAAAACCTAACCCTAACCCTGACCCAAACCCTAACCCAAACCCTTAATTAGGGTTAACCCTAACCCTAACCCTAACCCTAACCCTAACCCTAACCCTAACCCAAACCCTAACCCTAACCCAAACCCTAACCCAAACCCTTAAATAGGGTTTAGGTTAGGGTTAGTGTTTAGGTTAGGGTTAGTGTTAGGGTTTGGGTTAGGGTTTGGGTTAGTGTTTAGGTTAGGGTTAGTGTTAGGGTTTGGGTTAGTGTTAAGGTTAGGGTTAGTGTTAGTGTTTGGGTTAGGGTTTGGGTTAGTGTTTAGGTTAGGGTTAGTGTTAGGGTTTGGGTTAGTGTTAAGGTTAGGGTTAGTGTTAGTGTTTGGGTTAGGGTTTGGGTTAGTGTTTAGGTTAGGGTTAGTGTTAGGGTTTGGGTTAGTGTTAAGGTTAGGGTTAGGGTTAGTGTTTGGGTTAGGGTTTGGGTCAAACACTTACCCTAACCCAAATCCCAAATGTGTTAAAATTGTTGATTTGGAGGCCTTACTTTATCTCGGAACGGGTAAGTGTAGAAGGATAACCTATTGCAGTTTCGTGTTAAGTTTTTCACGAACTTCTTAAAAGAAAGAGTTGTGTATGGATGGGGGTCCGGTTATGATGTTTGAAAAAAAAAAAAAAAATAATCTTTCAATTATCATGCAGTGAGGTCGGAGAGTGCGGCCGTACACTTCAGTGATACCAATACGTTTTCATCCTGTAGATCGCCTTTCCATCTTTTAGGAACAGTTAACTTTAAGAAGATATCTCTATTCAAATTCATTCTACATCTGTTTGAAGATTGAAGTCGAAGGCAATTTTCATACTCTGTACTTAGAAATATTTTTAAATAACCCAAACCCAAACACTAACACTAACACTAACCCTAACCTAAACGCTAACCCTAACCCTAACCCTAACCCTAACCCTTCTCACGCATGCGCAGTCACAGAAAAGGGCAGACATGCGCAGAAGTGAAAAAGGGCACCTCACAAATCTCGTCAAAGTATACTACCATGTCCCTGACCTTGACCCTTACTCAAAACCTAACCCTAACCCTGACCCAAACCCTAACCCAAACCCTTAATTAGGGTTAACCCTAACCCTAACCCTAACCCTAACCCTAACCCTAACCCTAACCCAAACCCTAACCCTAACCCAAACCCTAACCCAAACCCTTAAATAGGGTTTAGGTTAGGGTTAGTGTTTAGGTTAGGGTTAGTGTTAGGGTTTGGGTTAGGGTTTGGGTTAGTGTTTAGGTTAGGGTTAGTGTTAGGGTTTGGGTTAGTGTTAAGGTTAGGGTTAGTGTTAGTGTTTGGGTTAGGGTTTGGGTTAGTGTTTAGGTTAGGGTTAGTGTTAGGGTTTGGGTTAGTGTTAAGGTTAGGGTTAGTGTTAGTGTTTGGGTTAGGGTTTGGGTTAGTGTTTAGGTTAGGGTTAGTGTTAGGGTTTGGGTTAGTGTTAAGGTTAGGGTTAGGGTTAGTGTTTGGGTTAGGGTTTGGGTCAAACACTTACCCTAACCCAAATCCCAAATGTGTTAAAATTGTTGATTTGGAGGCCTTACTTTATCTCGGAACGGGTAAGTGTAGAAGGATAACCTATTGCAGTTTCGTGTTAAGTTTTTCACGAACTTCTTAAAAGAAAGAGTTGTGTATGGATGGGGGTCCGGTTATGATGTTTGAAAAAAAAAAAAAAAAATAATCTTTCAATTATCATGCAGTGAGGTCGGAGAGTGCGGCCGTACACTTCAGTGATACCAATACGTTTTCATCCTGTAGATCGCCTTTCCATCTTTTAGGAACAGTTAACTTTAAGAAGATATCTCTATTCAAATTCATTCTACATCTGTTTGAAGATTGAAGTCGAAGGCAATTTTCATACTCTGTACTTAGAAATATTTTTAAATAACCCAAACCCAAACACTAACACTAACACTAACCCTAACCTAAACGCTAACCCTAACCTAACCCTAACCCTAACCCTTCTCACGCATGCGCAGTCACAGAAAAGGGCAGACATGCGCAGAAGTGAAAAAGGGCACCTCACAAATCTCGTCAAAGTATACTACCATGTCCCTGACCTTGACCCTTACTCAAAACCTAACCCTAACCCTGACCCAAACCCTAACCCAAACCCTTAATTAGGGTTAACCCTAACCCTAACCCTAACCCTAACCCTAACCCTAACCCTAACCCAAACCCTAACCCTAACCCAAACCCTAACCCAAACCCTTAAATAGGGTTTAGGTTAGGGTTAGTGTTTAGGTTAGGGTTAGTGTTAGGGTTTGGGTTAGGGTTTGGGTTAGTGTTTAGGTTAGGGTTAGTGTTAGGGTTTGGGTTAGTGTTAAGGTTAGGGTTAGTGTTAGTGTTTGGGTTAGGGTTTGGGTTAGTGTTTAGGTTAGGGTTAGTGTTAGGGTTTGGGTTAGTGTTAAGGTTAGGGTTAGTGTTAGTGTTTGGGTTAGGGTTTGGGTTAGTGTTTAGGTTAGGGTTAGTGTTAGGGTTTGGGTTAGTGTTAAGGTTAGGGTTAGGGTTAGTGTTTGGGTTAGGGTTTGGGTCAAACACTTACCCTAACCCAAATCCCAAATGTGTTAAAATTGTTGATTTGGAGGCCTTACTTTATCTCGGAACGGGTAAGTGTAGAAGGATAACCTATTGCAGTTTCGTGTTAAGTTTTTCACGAACTTCTTAAAAGAAAGAGTTGTGTATGGATGGGGGTCCGGTTATGATGTTTGAAAAAAAAAAAAAAAATAATCTTTCAATTATCATGCAGTGAGGTCGGAGAGTGCGGCCGTACACTTCAGTGATACCAATACGTTTTCATCCTGTAGATCGCCTTTCCATCTTTTAGGAACAGTTAACTTTAAGAAGATATCTCTATTCAAATTCATTCTACATCTGTTTGAAGATTGAAGTCGAAGGCAATTTTCATACTCTGTACTTAGAAATATTTTTAAATAACCCAAACCCAAACACTAACACTAACACTAACCCTAACCTAAACGCTAACCCTAACCCTAACCCTAACCCTAACCCTTCTCACGCATGCGCAGTCACAGAAAAGGGCAGACATGCGCAGAAGTGAAAAAGGGCACCTCACAAATCTCGTCAAAGTATACTACCATGTCCCTGACCTTGACCCTTACTCAAAACCTAACCCTAACCCTGACCCAAACCCTAACCCAAACCCTTAATTAGGGTTAACCCTAACCCTAACCCTAACCCTAACCCTAACCCTAACCCTAACCCAAACCCTAACCCTAACCCAAACCCTAACCCAAACCCTTAAATAGGGTTTAGGTTAGGGTTAGTGTTTAGGTTAGGGTTAGTGTTAGGGTTTGGGTTAGGGTTTGGGTTAGTGTTTAGGTTAGGGTTAGTGTTAGGGTTTGGGTTAGTGTTAAGGTTAGGGTTAGTGTTAGTGTTTGGGTTAGGGTTTGGGTTAGTGTTTAGGTTAGGGTTAGTGTTAGGGTTTGGGTTAGTGTTAAGGTTAGGGTTAGTGTTAGTGTTTGGGTTAGGGTTTGGGTTAGTGTTTAGGTTAGGGTTAGTGTTAGGGTTTGGGTTAGTGTTAAGGTTAGGGTTAGGGTTAGTGTTTGGGTTAGGGTTTGGGTCAAACACTTACCCTAACCCAAATCCCAAATGTGTTAAAATTGTTGATTTGGAGGCCTTACTTTATCTCGGAACGGGTAAGTGTAGAAGGATAACCTATTGCAGTTTCGTGTTAAGTTTTTCACGAACTTCTTAAAAGAAAGAGTTGTGTATGGATGGGGGTCCGGTTATGATGTTTGAAAAAAAAAAAAAAAAATAATCTTTCAATTATCATGCAGTGAGGTCGGAGAGTGCGGCCGTACACTTCAGTGATACCAATACGTTTTCATCCTGTAGATCGCCTTTCCATCTTTTAGGAACAGTTAACTTTAAGAAGATATCTCTATTCAAATTCATTCTACATCTGTTTGAAGATTGAAGTCGAAGGCAATTTTCATACTCTGTACTTAGAAATATTTTTAAATAACCCAAACCCAAACACTAACACTAACACTAACCCTAACCTAAACGCTAACCCTAACCCTAACCCTAACCCTAACCCTTCTCACGCATGCGCAGTCACAGAAAAGGGCAGACATGCGCAGAAGTGAAAAAGGGCACCTCACAAATCTCGTCAAAGTATACTACCATGTCCCTGACCTTGACCCTTACTCAAAACCTAACCCTAACCCTGACCCAAACCCTAACCCAAACCCTTAATTAGGGTTAACCCTAACCCTAACCCTAACCCTAACCCTAACCCTAACCCTAACCCAAACCCTAACCCTAACCCAAACCCTAACCCAAACCCTTAAATAGGGTTTAGGTTAGGGTTAGTGTTTAGGTTAGGGGTTAGTGTTAGGGTTTGGGTTAGGGTTTGGGTTAGTGTTTAGGTTAGGGTTAGTGTTAGGGTTTGGGTTAGTGTTAAGGTTAGGGTTAGTGTTAGTGTTTGGGTTAGGGTTTGGGTTAGTGTTTAGGTTAGGGTTAGTGTTAGGGTTTGGGTTAGTGTTAAGGTTAGGGTTAGTGTTAGTGTTTGGGTTAGGGTTTGGGTTAGTGTTTAGGTTAGGGTTAGTGTTAGGGTTTGGGTTAGTGTTAAGGTTAGGGTTAGGGTTAGTGTTTGGGTTAGGGTTTGGGTCAAACACTTACCCTAACCCAAATCCCAAATGTGTTAAAATTGTTGATTTGGAGGCCTTACTTTATCTCGGAACGGGTAAGTGTAGAAGGATAACCTATTGCAGTTTCGTGTTAAGTTTTTCACGAACTTCTTAAAAGAAAGAGTTGTGTATGGATGGGGGTCCGGTTATGATGTTTGAAAAAAAAAAAAAAAAATAATCTTTCAATTATCATGCAGTGAGGTCGGAGAGTGCGGCCGTACACTTCAGTGATACCAATACGTTTTCATCCTGTAGATCGCCTTTCCATCTTTTAGGAACAGTTAACTTTAAGAAGATATCTCTATTCAAATTCATTCTACATCTGTTTGAAGATTGAAGTCGAAGGCAATTTTCATACTCTGTACTTAGAAATATTTTTAAATAACCCAAACCCAAACACTAACACTAACACTAACCCTAACCTAAACGCTAACCCTAACCCTAACCCTAACCCTAACCCTTCTCACGCATGCGCAGTCACAGAAAAGGGCAGACATGCGCAGAAGTGAAAAAGGGCACCTCACAAATCTCGTCAAAGTATACTACCATGTCCCTGACCTTGACCCTTACTCAAAACCTAACCCTAACCCTGACCCAAACCCTAACCCAAACCCTTAATTAGGGTTAACCCTAACCCTAACCCTAACCCTAACCCTAACCCTAACCCTAACCCAAACCCTAACCCTAACCCAAACCCTAACCCAAACCCTTAAATAGGGTTTAGGTTAGGGTTAGTGTTTAGGTTAGGGTTAGTGTTAGGGTTTGGGTTAGGGTTTGGGTTAGTGTTTAGGTTAGGGTTAGTGTTAGGGTTTGGGTTAGTGTTAAGGTTAGGGTTAGTGTTAGTGTTTGGGTTAGGGTTTGGGTTAGTGTTTAGGTTAGGGTTAGTGTTAGGGTTTGGGTTAGTGTTAAGGTTAGGGTTAGTGTTAGTGTTTGGGTTAGGGTTTGGGTTAGTGTTTAGGTTAGGGTTAGTGTTAGGGTTTGGGTTAGTGTTAAGGTTAGGGTTAGGGTTAGTGTTTGGGTTAGGGTTTGGGTCAAACACTTACCCTAACCCAAATCCCAAATGTGTTAAAATTGTTGATTTGGAGGCCTTACTTTATCTCGGAACGGGTAAGTGTAGAAGGATAACCTATTGCAGTTTCGTGTTAAGTTTTTCACGAACTTCTTAAAAGAAAGAGTTGTGTATGGATGGGGGTCCGGTTATGATGTTTGAAAAAAAAAAAAAAAATAATCTTTCAATTATCATGCAGTGAGGTCGGAGAGTGCGGCCGTACACTTCAGTGATACCAATACGTTTTCATCCTGTAGATCGCCTTTCCATCTTTTAGGAACAGTTAACTTTAAGAAGATATCTCTATTCAAATTCATTCTACATCTGTTTGAAGATTGAAGTCGAAGGCAATTTTCATACTCTGTACTTAGAAATATTTTTAAATAACCCAAACCCAAACACTAACACTAACACTAACCCTAACCTAAACGCTAACCCTAACCCTAACCCTAACCCTAACCCTTCTCACGCATGCGCAGTCACAGAAAAGGGCAGACATGCGCAGAAGTGAAAAGGGCACCTCACAAATCTCGTCAAAGTATACTACCATGTCCCTGACCTTGACCCTTACTCAAAACCTAACCCTAACCCTGACCCAAACCCTAACCCAAACCCTTAATTAGGGTTAACCCTAACCCTAACCCTAACCCTAACCCTAACCCTAACCCTAACCCAAACCCTAACCCTAACCCAAACCCTAACCCAAACCCTTAAATAGGGTTTAGGTTAGGGTTAGTGTTTAGGTTAGGGTTAGTGTTAGGGTTTGGGTTAGGGTTTGGGTTAGTGTTTAGGTTAGGGTTAGTGTTAGGGTTTGGGTTAGTGTTAAGGTTAGGGTTAGTGTTAGTGTTTGGGTTAGGGTTTGGGTTAGTGTTTAGGTTAGGGTTAGTGTTAGGGTTTGGGTTAGTGTTAAGGTTAGGGTTAGTGTTAGTGTTTGGGTTAGGGTTTGGGTTAGTGTTTAGGTTAGGGTTAGTGTTAGGGTTTGGGTTAGTGTTAAGGTTAGGGTTAGGGTTAGTGTTTGGGTTAGGGTTTGGGTCAAACACTTACCCTAACCCAAATCCCAAATGTGTTAAAATTGTTGATTTGGAGGCCTTACTTTATCTCGGAACGGGTAAGTGTGTAGAAGGATAACCTATTGCAGTTTCGTGTTAAGTTTTTCACGAACTTCTTAAAGAAAGAGTTGTGTATGGATGGGGGTCCGGTTATGATGTTTGAAAAAAAAAAAAAAAAATAATCTTTCAATTATCATGCAGTGAGGTCGGAGAGTGCGGCGTACACTTCAGTGATACCAATACGTTTTCATCCTGTAGATCGCCTTTCCATCTTTTAGGAACAGTTAACTTTAAGAAGATATCTCTATTCAAATTCATTCTACATCTGTTTGAAGATTGAAGTCGAAGGCAATTTTCATACTCTGTACTTAGAAATATTTTTAAATAACCCAAACCCAAACACTAACACTAACACTAACCCTAACCTAAACGCTACCCTAACCCTAACCCTAACCCTAACCCTTCTCACGCATGCGCAGTCACAGAAAAGGGCAGACATGCGCAGAAGTGAAAAAGGGCACCTCACAAATCTCGTCAAAGTATACTACCATGTCCCTGACCTTGACCCTTACTCAAAACCTAACCCTAACCCTGACCCAAACCCTAACCCAAACCCTTAATTAGGGTTAACCCTAACCCTAACCCTAACCCTAACCCTAACCCTAACCCTAACCCAAACCCTAACCCTAACCCAAACCCTAACCCAAACCCTTAAATAGGGTTTAGGTTAGGGTTAGTGTTTAGGTTAGGGTTAGTGTTAGGGTTTGGGTTAGGGTTTGGGTTAGTGTTTAGGTTAGGGTTAGTGTTAGGGTTTAGGGTTAGTGTTAAGGTTAGGGTTAGTGTTAGTGTTTGGGTTAGGGTTTGGGTTAGTGTTTAGGTTAGGGTTAGTGTTAGGGTTTGGGTTAGTGTTAAGGTTAGGGTTAGTGTTAGTGTTTGGGTTAGGGTTTGGGTTAGTGTTTAGGTTAGGGTTAGTGTTAGGGTTTGGGTTAGTGTTAAGGTTAGGGTTAGGGTTAGTGTTTGGGTTAGGGTTTGGGTCAAACACTTACCCTAACCCAAATCCAAATGTGTTAAAATTGTTGATTTGGAGGCCTTACTTTATCTCGGAACGGGTAAGTGTAGAAGGATAACCTATTGCAGTTTCGTGTTAAGTTTTTCACGAACTTCTTAAAGAAAGAGTTGTGTATGGATGGGGGTCCGGTTATGATGTTTGAAAAAAAAAAAAAAAAATAATCTTTCAATTATCATGCAGTGAGGTCGGAGAGTGCGGCCGTACACTTCAGTGATACCAATACGTTTTCATCCTGTAGATCGCCTTTCCATCTTTTAGGAACAGTTAACTTTAAGAAGATATCTCTATTCAAATTCATTCTACATCTGTTTGAAGATTGAAGTCGAAGGCAATTTTCATACTCTGTACTTAGAAATATTTTTAAATAACCCAAACCCAAACACTAACACTAACACTAACCCTAACCTAAACGCTAACCCTAACCCTAACCCTAACCCTAACCCTTCTCACGCATGCGCAGTCACAGAAAAGGGCAGACATGCGCAGAAGTGAAAAAGGGCACCTCACAAATCTCGTCAAAGTATACTACCATGTCCCTGACCTTGACCCTTACTCAAAACCTAACCCTAACCCTGACCCAAACCCTAACCCAAACCCTTAATTAGGGTTAACCCTAACCCTAACCCTAACCCTAACCCTAACCCTAACCCTAACCCAAACCCTAACCCTAACCCAAACCCTAACCCAAACCCTTAAATAGGGTTTAGGTTAGGGTTAGTGTTTAGGTTAGGGTTAGTGTTAGGGTTTGGGTTAGGGGTTTGGGTTAGTGTTTAGGTTAGGGTTAGTGTTAGGGTTTGGGTTAGTGTTAAGGTTAGGGTTAGTGTTAGTGTTTGGGTTAGGGTTTGGGTTAGTGTTTAGGTTAGGGTTAGTGTTAGGGTTTGGGTTAGTGTTAAGGTTAGGGTTAGTGTTAGTGTTTGGGTTAGGGTTTGGGTTAGTGTTTAGGTTAGGGTTAGTGTT
>NW_027267767.1:0-19088 GCF_963676685.1 Mytilus edulis
GTAGATGTATGCTTTGTTGTAACAACTTTCGGCATTTAGCACACTCCCGGAAATCTATGACAGTCTGGAAAGTCACTTCCGTTTAGGAATTGTGGACAAACTATACATGCGACCCCCTATAAATAGCTGCAGAAAGTTAGCATACTGCCGGGGCAACTAACTTATAACACCAAAGTTGTGCTCAACCGATAAACTTGCCGGTATTTTTGAAAAAACGGAGAAAACGATAAGACCCAATAACGTTAGCGGAGGTGTCATTTTGTTAGCGTAATCGTAAACACGCACACCTTAGGTTGACAGACGTTGCGGCCATAATATTTGGGCCACCTATAAAAAATTGATATCGACTTGTAGCACAGGAACAGGGCAACAAATTCATACCCGTAGATGTATGCTTTGTTGTAACAACTTTCGGCATTTAGCACACTCCCGGAAATCTATGACAGTCTGGAAAGTCACTTCCGTTTTAGGAATTGTGGACAAACTATACATGCGACCCCCTATAAATAGCTGCAGAAAGTTAGCATACTGCCGGGGCAACTAACTTATAACACCAAAGTTGTGCTCAACCGATAAACTTGCCGGTATTTTTGAAAAAACGGAGAAAACGATAAGACCCAATAACGTTAGCGGAGGTGTCATTTTTGTTAGCGTAATCGTAAACACGCACACCTTAGGTTGGCAGACGTTGCGGCCATAATATTTGGGCCACCTATAAAAAATTGATATCGACTTGTAGCACAGGAACAGGGCAACAAATTCATACCCGTAGATGTATGCTTTGTTGTAACAACTTTCGGCATTTAGCACACTCCCGGAAATCTATGACAGTCTGGAAAGTCACTTCCGTTTTAGGAATTGTGGACAAACTATACATGCGACCCCCTATAAATAGCTGCAGAAAGTTAGCATACTGCCGGGGCAACTAACTTATAACACCAAAGTTGTGCTCAACCGATAAACTTGCCGGTATTTTTGAAAAAACGGAGAAAACGATAAGACCCAATAACGTTAGCGGAGGTGTCATTTTGTTAGCGTAATCGTAAACACGCACACCTTAGGTTGACAGACGTTGCGGCCATAATATTTGGGCCACCTATAAAAAATTGATATCGACTTGTAGCACAGGAACAGGGCAACAAATTCATACCCGTAGATGTATGCTTTGTTGTAACAACTTTCGGCATTTAGCACACTCCCGGAAATCTATGACAGTCTGGAAAGTCACTTCCGTTTTAGGAATTGTGGACAAACTATACATGCGACCCCCTATAAATAGCTGCAGAAAGTTAGCATACTGCCGGGGCAACTAACTTATAACACCAAAGTTGTGCTCAACCGATAAACTTGCCGGTATTTTTGAAAAAACGGAGAAAACGATAAGACCCAATAACGTTAGCGGAGGTGTCATTTTGTTAGCGTAATCGTAAACACGCACACCTTAGGTTGACAGACGTTGCGGCCATAATATTTGGGCCACCTATAAAAAATTGATATCGACTTGTAGCACAGGAACAGGGCAACAAATTCATAACCGTAGATGTATGCTTTGTTGTAACAACTTTCGGCATTTAGCACACTCCCGGAAATCTATGACAGTCTGGAAAGTCACTTCCGTTTTAGGAATTGTGGACAAACTATACATGCGACCCCCTATAAATAGCTGCAGAAAGTTAGCATACTGCCGGGGCAACTAACTTATAACACCAAAGTTGTGCTCAACCGATAAACTTGCCGGTATTTTTGAAAAAACGGAGAAAACGATAAGACCCAATAACGTTAGCGGAGGTGTCATTTTGTTAGCGTAATCGTAAACACGCACACCTTAGGTTGACAGACGTTGCGGCCATAATATTTGGGCCACCTATAAAAAATTGATATCGACTTGTAGCACAGGAACAGGGCAACAAATTCATACCCGTAGATGTATGCTTTGTTGTAACAACTTTCGGCATTTAGCACACTCCCGGAAATCTATGACAGTCTGGAAAGTCACTTCCGTTTTAGGAATTGTGGACAAACTATACATGCGACCCCCTATAAATAGCTGCAGAAAGTTAGCATACTGCCGGGGCAACTAACTTATAACACCAAAGTTGTGCTCAACCGATAAACTTGCCGGTATTTTTGAAAAAACGGAGAAAACGATAAGACCCAATAACGTTAGCGGAGGTGTCATTTTGTTAGCGTAATCGTAAACACGCACACCTTAGGTTGACAGACGTTGCGGCCATAATATTTGGGCCACCTATAAAAAATTGATATCGACTTGTAGCACAGGAACAGGGCAACAAATTCATACCCGTAGATGTATGCTTTGTTGTAACAACTTTCGGCATTTAGCACACTCCCGGAAATCTATGACAGTCTGGAAAGTCACTTCCGTTTTAGGAATTGTGGACAAACTATACATGCGACCCCCTATAAATAGCTGCAGAAAGTTAGCATACTGCCGGGGCAACTAACTTATAACACCAAAGTTGTGCTCAACCGATAAACTTGCCGGTATTTTTGAAAAAACGGAGAAAACGATAAGACCCAATAACGTTAGCGGAGGTGTCATTTTGTTAGCGTAATCGTAAACACGCACACCTTAGGTTGACAGACGTTGCGGCCATAATATTTGGGCCACCTATAAAAAATTGATATCGACTTGTAGCACAGGAACAGGGCAACAAATTCATACCCGTAGATGTATGCTCTGTTGTAACAACTTTCGGCATTTAGCACACTCCCGGAAATCTATGACAGTCTGGAAAGTCACTTCCGTTTTAGGAATTGTGGACAAACTATACATGCGACCCCCTATAAATAGCTGCAGAAAGTTAGCATACTGCCGGGGCAACTAACTTATAACACCAAAGTTGTGCTCAACCGATAAACTTGCCGGTATTTTTGAAAAAACGGAGAAAACGATAAGACCCAATAACGTTAGCGGAGGTGTCATTTTGTTAGCGTAATCGTAAACACGCACACCTTAGGTTGACAGACGTTGCGGCCATAATATTTGGGCCACCTATAAAAAATTGATATCGACTTGTAGCACAGGAACAGGGCAACAAATTCATACCCGTAGATGTATGCTCTGTTGTAACAACTTTCGGCATTTAGCACACTCCCGGAAATCTATGACAGTCTGGAAAGTCACTTCCGTTTTAGGAATTGTGGACAAACTATACATGCGACCCCCTATAAATAGCTGCAGAAAGTTAGCATACTGCCGGGGCAACTAACTTATAACACCAAAGTTGTGCTCAACCGATAAACTTGCCGGTATTTTTGAAAAAACGGAGAAAACGATAAGACCCAATAACGTTAGCGGAGGTGTCATTTTGTTAGCGTAATCGTAAACACGCACACCTTAGGTTGACAGACGTTGCGGCCATAATATTTGGGCCACCTATAAAAAATTGATATCGACTTGTAGCACAGGAACAGGGCAACAAATTCATACCCGTAGATGTATGCTCTGTTGTAACAACTTTCGGCATTTAGCACACTCCCGGAAATCTATGACAGTCTGGAAAGTCACTTCCGTTTTAGGAATTGTGGACAAACTATACATGCGACCCCCTATAAATAGCTGCAGAAAGTTAGCATACTGCCGGGGCAACTAACTTATAACACCAAAGTTGTGCTCAACCGATAAACTTGCCGGTATTTTTGAAAAAACGGAGAAAACGATAAGACCCAATAACGTTAGCGGAGGTGTCATTTTGTTAGCGTAATCGTAAACACGCACACCTTAGGTTGACAGACGTTGCGGCCATAATATTTGGGCCACCTATAAAAAATTGATATCGACTTGTAGCACAGGAACAGGGCAACAAATTCATACCCGTAGATGTATGCTTTGTTGTAACAACTTTCGGCATTTAGCACACTCCCGGAAATCTATGACAGTCTGGAAAGTCACTTCCGTTTTAGGAATTGTGGACAAACTATACATGCGACCCCCTATAAATAGCTGCAGAAAGTTAGCATACTGCCGGGGCAACTAACTTATAACACCAAAGTTGTGCTCAACCGATAAACTTGCCGGTATTTTTGAAAAAACGGAGAAAACGATAAGACCCAATAACGTTAGCGGAGGTGTCATTTTGTTAGCGTAATCGTAAACACGCACACCTTAGGTTGACAGACGTTGCGGCCATAATATTTGGGCCACCTATAAAAAATTGATATCGACTTGTAGCACAGGAACAGGGCAACAAATTCATACCCGTAGATGTATGCTTTGTTGTAACCACTTTCGGCATTTAGCACACTCCCGGAAATCTATGACAGTCTGGAAAGTCACTTCCGTTTTAGGAATTGTGGACAAACTATACATGCGACCCCCTATAAATAGCTGCAGAAAGTTAGCATACTGCCGGGGCAACTAACTTATAACACCAAAGTTGTGCTCAACCGATAAACTTGCCGGTATTTTTGAAAAAACGGAGAAAACGATAAGACCCAATAACGTTAGCGGAGGTGTCATTTTGTTAGCGTAATCGTAAACACGCACACCTTAGGTTGACAGACGTTGCGGCCATAATATTTGGGCCACCTATAAAAAATTGATATCGACTTGTAGCACAGGAACAGGGCAACAAATTCATACCCGTAGATGTATGCTTTGTTGTAACCACTTTCGGCATTTAGCACACTCCCGGAAATCTATGACAGTCTGGAAAGTCACTTCCGTTTTAGGAATTGTGGACAAACTATACATGCGACCCCCTATAAATAGCTGCAGAAAGTTAGCATACTGCCGGGGCAACTAACTTATAACACCAAAGTTGTGCTCAACCGATAAACTTGCCGGTATTTTTGAAAAAACGGAGAAAACGATAAGACCCAATAACGTTAGCGGAGGTGTCATTTTGTTAGCGTAATCGTAAACACGCACACCTTAGGTTGACAGACGTTGCGGCCATAATATTTGGGCCACCTATAAAAAATTGATATCGACTTGTAGCACAGGAACAGGGCAACAAATTCATACCCGTAGATGTATGCTTTGTTGTAACCACTTTCGGCATTTAGCACACTCCCGGAAATCTATGACAGTCTGGAAAGTCACTTCCGTTTTAGGAATTGTGGACAAACTATACATGCGACCCCCTATAAATAGCTGCAGAAAGTTAGCATACTGCCGGGGCAACTAACTTATAACACCAAAGTTGTGCTCAACCGATAAACTTGCCGGTATTTTTGAAAAAACGGAGAAAACGATAAGACCCAATAACGTTAGCGGAGGTGTCATTTTGTTAGCGTAATCGTAAACACGCACACCTTAGGTTGACAGACGTTGCGGCCATAATATTTGGGCCACCTATAAAAAATTGATATCGACTTGTAGCACAGGAACAGGGCAACAAATTCATACCCGTAGATGTATGCTTTGTTGTAACCACTTTCGGCATTTAGCACACTCCCGGAAATCTATGACAGTCTGGAAAGTCACTTCCGTTTTAGGAATTGTGGACAAACTATACATGCGACCCCCTATAAATAGCTGCAGAAAGTTAGCATACTGCCGGGGCAACTAACTTATAACACCAAAGTTGTGCTCAACCGATAAACTTGCCGGTATTTTTGAAAAAACGGAGAAAACGATAAGACCCAATAACGTTAGCGGAGGTGTCATTTTGTTAGCGTAATCGTAAACACGCACACCTTAGGTTGACAGACGTTGCGGCCATAATATTTGGGCCACCTATAAAAAATTGATATCGACTTGTAGCACAGGAACAGGGCAACAAATTCATACCCGTAGATGTATGCTTTGTTGTAACCACTTTCGGCATTTAGCACACTCCCGGAAATCTATGACAGTCTGGAAAGTCACTTCCGTTTTAGGAATTGTGGACAAACTATACATGCGACCCCCTATAAATAGCTGCAGAAAGTTAGCATACTGCCGGGGCAACTAACTTATAACACCAAAGTTGTGCTCAACCGATAAACTTGCCGGTATTTTTGAAAAAACGGAGAAAACGATAAGACCCAATAACGTTAGCGGAGGTGTCATTTTGTTAGCGTAATCGTAAACACGCACACCTTAGGTTGACAGACGTTGCGGCCATAATATTTGGGCCACCTATAAAAAATTGATATCGACTTGTAGCACAGGAACAGGGCAACAAATTCATACCCGTAGATGTATGCTTTGTTGTAACAACTTTCGGCATTTAGCACACTCCCGGAAATCTATGACAGTCTGGAAAGTCACTTCCGTTTTAGGAATTGTGGACAAACTATACATGCGACCCCCTATAAATAGCTGCAGAAAGTTAGCATACTGCCGGGGCAACTAACTTATAACACCAAAGTTGTGCTCAACCGATAAACTTGCCGGTATTTTTGAAAAAACGGAGAAAACGATAAGACCCAATAACGTTAGCGGAGGTGTCATTTTGTTAGCGTAATCGTAAACACGCACACCTTAGGTTGACAGACGTTGCGGCCATAATATTTGGGCCACCTATAAAAAATTGATATCGACTTGTAGCACAGGAACAGGGCAACAAATTCATACCCGTAGATGTATGCTTTGTTGTAACCACTTTCGGCATTTAGCACACTCCCGGAAATCTATGACAGTCTGGAAAGTCACTTCCGTTTTAGGAATTGTGGACAAACTATACATGCGACCCCCTATAAATAGCTGCAGAAAGTTAGCATACTGCCGGGGCAACTAACTTATAACACCAAAGTTGTGCTCAACCGATAAACTTGCCGGTATTTTTGAAAAAACGGAGAAAACGATAAGACCCAATAACGTTAGCGGAGGTGTCATTTTGTTAGCGTAATCGTAAACACGCACACCTTAGGTTGACAGACGTTGCGGCCATAATATTTGGGCCACCTATAAAAAATTGATATCGACTTGTAGCACAGGAACAGGGCAACAAATTCATACCCGTAGATGTATGCTTTGTTGTAACCACTTTCGGCATTTAGCACACTCCCGGAAATCTATGACAGTCTGGAAAGTCACTTCCGTTTTAGGAATTGTGGACAAACTATACATGCGACCCCCTATAAATAGCTGCAGAAAGTTAGCATACTGCCGGGGCAACTAACTTATAACACCAAAGTTGTGCTCAACCGATAAACTTGCCGGTATTTTTGAAAAAACGGAGAAAACGATAAGACCCAATAACGTTAGCGGAGGTGTCATTTTGTTAGCGTAATCGTAAACACGCACACCTTAGGTTGACAGACGTTGCGGCCATAATATTTGGGCCACCTATAAAAAATTGATATCGACTTGTAGCACAGGAACAGGGCAACAAATTCATACCCGTAGATGTATGCTTTGTTGTAACCACTTTCGGCATTTAGCACACTCCCGGAAATCTATGACAGTCTGGAAAGTCACTTCCGTTTTAGGAATTGTGGACAAACTATACATGCGACCCCCTATAAATAGCTGCAGAAAGTTAGCATACTGCCGGGGCAACTAACTTATAACACCAAAGTTGTGCTCAACCGATAAACTTGCCGGTATTTTTGAAAAAACGGAGAAAACGATAAGACCCAATAACGTTAGCGGAGGTGTCATTTTGTTAGCGTAATCGTAAACACGCACACCATAGGTTGACAGACGTTGCGGCCATAATATTTGGGCCACCTATAAAAAATTGATATCGACTTGTAGCACAGGAACAGGGCAACAAATTCATACCCGTAGATGTATGCTTTGTTGTAACAACTTTCGGCATTTAGCACACTCCCGGAAATCTATGACAGTCTGGAAAGTCACTTCCGTTTTAGGAATTGTGGACAAACTATACATGCGACCCCCTATAAATAGCTGCAGAAAGTTAGCATACTGCCGGGGCAACTAACTTATAACACCAAAGTTGTGCTCAACCGATAAACTTGCCGGTATTTTTGAAAAAACGGAGAAAACGATAAGACCCAATAACGTTAGCGGAGGTGTCATTTTGTTAGCGTAATCGTAAACACGCACACCTTAGGTTGACAGACGTTGCGGCCATAATATTTGGGCCACCTATAAAAAATTGATATCGACTTGTAGCACAGGAACAGGGCAACAAATTCATACCCGTAGATGTATGCTTTGTTGTAACCACTTTCGGCATTTAGCACACTCCCGGAAATCTATGACAGTCTGGAAAGTCACTTCCGTTTTAGGAATTGTGGACAAACTATACATGCGACCCCCTATAAATAGCTGCAGAAAGTTAGCATACTGCCGGGGCAACTAACTTATAACACCAAAGTTGTGCTCAACCGATAAACTTGCCGGTATTTTTGAAAAAACGGAGAAAACGATAAGACCCAATAACGTTAGCGGAGGTGTCATTTTGTTAGCGTAATCGTAAACACGCACACCTTAGGTTGACAGACGTTGCGGCCATAATATTTGGGCCACCTATAAAAAATTGATATCGACTTGTAGCACAGGAACAGGGCAACAAATTCATACCCGTAGATGTATGCTTTGTTGTAACCACTTTCGGCATTTAGCACACTCCCGGAAATCTATGACAGTCTGGAAAGTCACTTCCGTTTTAGGAATTGTGGACAAACTATACATGCGACCCCCTATAAATAGCTGCAGAAAGTTAGCATACTGCCGGGGCAACTAACTTATAACACCAAAGTTGTGCTCAACCGATAAACTTGCCGGTATTTTTGAAAAAACGGAGAAAACGATAAGACCCAATAACGTTAGCGGAGGTGTCATTTTGTTAGCGTAATCGTAAACACGCACACCATAGGTTGACAGACGTTGCGGCCATAATATTTGGGCCACCTATA
The DNA here is from genome assembly GCF_963676685.1 of Mytilus edulis. Classification (NCBI taxonomy): domain Eukaryota; kingdom Metazoa; phylum Mollusca; class Bivalvia; order Mytilida; family Mytilidae; genus Mytilus; species Mytilus edulis. The sequence goes on from NW_027267767.1 coordinate 8,782, forward strand.
AAAAATTGATATCGACTTGTAGCACAGGAACAGGGCAACAAATTCATACCCGTAGATGTATGCTTTGTTGTAACAACTTTCGGCATTTAGCACACTCCCGGAAATCTATGACAGTCTGGAAAGTCACTTCCGTTTTAGGAATTGTGGACAAACTATACATGCGACCCCCTATAAATAGCTGCAGAAAGTTAGCATACTGCCGGGGCAACTAACTTATAACACCAAAGTTGTGCTCAACCGATAAACTTGCCGGTATTTTTGAAAAAACGGAGAAAACGATAAGACCCAATAACGTTAGCGGAGGTGTCATTTTGTTAGCGTAATCGTAAACACGCACACCTTAGGTTGACAGACGTTGCGGCCATAATATTTGGGCCACCTATAAAAAATTGATATCGACTTGTAGCACAGGAACAGGGCAACAAATTCATACCCGTAGATGTATGCTTTGTTGTAACAACTTTCGGCATTTAGCACACTCCCGGAAATCTATGACAGTCTGGAAAGTCACTTCCGTTTTAGGAATTGTGGACAAACTATACATGCGACCCCCTATAAATAGCTGCAGAAAGTTAGCATACTGCCGGGGCAACTAACTTATAACACCAAAGTTGTGCTCAACCGATAAACTTGCCGGTATTTTTGAAAAAACGGAGAAAACGATAAGACCCAATAACGTTAGCGGAGGTGTCATTTTGTTAGCGTAATCGTAAACACGCACACCATAGGTTGACAGACGTTGCGGCCATAATATTTGGGCCACCTATAAAAAATTGATATCGACTTGTAGCACAGGAACAGGGCAACAAATTCATACCCGTAGATGTATGCTTTGTTGTAACAACTTTCGGCATTTAGCACACTCCCGGAAATCTATGACAGTCTGGAAAGTCACTTCCGTTTTAGGAATTGTGGACAAACTATACATGCGACCCCCTATAAATAGCTGCAGAAAGTTAGCATACTGCCGGGGCAACTAACTTATAACACCAAAGTTGTGCTCAACCGATAAACTTGCCGGTATTTTTGAAAAAACGGAGAAAACGATAAGACCCAATAACGTTAGCGGAGGTGTCATTTTGTTAGCGTAATCGTAAACACGCACACCATAGGTTGACAGACGTTGCGGCCATAATATTTGGGCCACCTATAAAAAATTGATATCGACTTGTAGCACAGGAACAGGGCAACAAATTCATACCCGTAGATGTATGCTTTGTTGTAACAACTTTCGGCATTTAGCACACTCCCGGAAATCTATGACAGTCTGGAAAGTCACTTCCGTTTTAGGAATTGTGGACAAACTATACATGCGACCCCCTATAAATAGCTGCAGAAAGTTAGCATACTGCCGGGGCAACTAACTTATAACACCAAAGTTGTGCTCAACCGATAAACTTGCCGGTATTTTTGAAAAAACGGAGAAAACGATAAGACCCAATAACGTTAGCGGAGGTGTCATTTTGTTAGCGTAATCGTAAACACGCACACCTTAGGTTGACAGACGTTGCGGCCATAATATTTGGGCCACCTATAAAAAATTGATATCGACTTGTAGCACAGGAACAGGGCAACAAATTCATACCCGTAGATGTATGCTTTGTTGTAACAACTTTCGGCATTTAGCACACTCCCGGAAATCTATGACAGTCTGGAAAGTCACTTCCGTTTTAGGAATTGTGGACAAACTATACATGCGACCCCCTATAAATAGCTGCAGAAAGTTAGCATACTGCCGGGGCAACTAACTTATAACACCAAAGTTGTGCTCAACCGATAAACTTGCCGGTATTTTTGAAAAAACGGAGAAAACGATAAGACCCAATAACGTTAGCGGAGGTGTCATTTTGTTAGCGTAATCGTAAACACGCACACCTTAGGTTGACAGACGTTGCGGCCATAATATTTGGGCCACCTATAAAAAATTGATATCGACTTGTAGCACAGGAACAGGGCAACAAATTCATACCCGTAGATGTATGCTTTGTTGTAACAACTTTCGGCATTTAGCACACTCCCGGAAATCTATGACAGTCTGGAAAGTCACTTCCGTTTTAGGAATTGTGGACAAACTATACATGCGACCCCCTATAAATAGCTGCAGAAAGTTAGCATACTGCCGGGGCAACTAACTTATAACACCAAAGTTGTGCTCAACCGATAAACTTGCCGGTATTTTTGAAAAAACGGAGAAAACGATAAGACCCAATAACGTTAGCGGAGGTGTCATTTTGTTAGCGTAATCGTAAACACGCACACCTTAGGTTGACAGACGTTGCGGCCATAATATTTGGGCCACCTATAAAAAATTGATATCGACTTGTAGCACAGGAACAGGGCAACAAATTCATACCCGTAGATGTATGCTTTGTTGTAACAACTTTCGGCATTTAGCACACTCCCGGAAATCTATGACAGTCTGGAAAGTCACTTCCGTTTTAGGAATTGTGGACAAACTATACATGCGACCCCCTATAAATAGCTGCAGAAAGTTAGCATACTGCCGGGGCAACTAACTTATAACACCAAAGTTGTGCTCAACCGATAAACTTGCCGGTATTTTTGAAAAAACGGAGAAAACGATAAGACCCAATAACGTTAGCGGAGGTGTCATTTTGTTAGCGTAATCGTAAACACGCACACCATAGGTTGACAGACGTTGCGGCCATAATATTTGGGCCACCTATAAAAAATTGATATCGACTTGTAGCACAGGAACAGGGCAACAAATTCATACCCGTAGATGTATGCTTTGTTGTAACAACTTTCGGCATTTAGCACACTCCCGGAAATCTATGACAGTCTGGAAAGTCACTTCCGTTTTAGGAATTGTGGACAAACTATACATGCGACCCCCTATAAATAGCTGCAGAAAGTTAGCATACTGCCGGGGCAACTAACTTATAACACCAAAGTTGTGCTCAACCGATAAACTTGCCGGTATTTTTGAAAAAACGGAGAAAACGATAAGACCCAATAACGTTAGCGGAGGTGTCATTTTGTTAGCGTAATCGTAAACACGCACACCATAGGTTGACAGACGTTGCGGCCATAATATTTGGGCCACCTATAAAAAATTGATATCGACTTGTAGCACAGGAACAGGGCAACAAATTCATACCCGTAGATGTATGCTTTGTTGTAACAACTTTCGGCATTTAGCACACTCCCGGAAATCTATGACAGTCTGGAAAGTCACTTCCGTTTTAGGAATTGTGGACAAACTATACATGCGACCCCCTATAAATAGCTGCAGAAAGTTAGCATACTGCCGGGGCAACTAACTTATAACACCAAAGTTGTGCTCAACCGATAAACTTGCCGGTATTTTTGAAAAAACGGAGAAAACGATAAGACCCAATAACGTTAGCGGAGGTGTCATTTTGTTAGCGTAATCGTAAACACGCACACCATAGGTTGACAGACGTTGCGGCCATAATATTTGGGCCACCTATAAAAAATTGATATCGACTTGTAGCACAGGAACAGGGCAACAAATTCATACCCGTAGATGTATGCTTTGTTGTAACAACTTTCGGCATTTAGCACACTCCCGGAAATCTATGACAGTCTGGAAAGTCACTTCCGTTTTAGGAATTGTGGACAAACTATACATGCGACCCCCTATAAATAGCTGCAGAAAGTTAGCATACTGCCGGGGCAACTAACTTATAACACCAAAGTTGTGCTCAACCGATAAACTTGCCGGTATTTTTGAAAAAACGGAGAAAACGATAAGACCCAATAACGTTAGCGGAGGTGTCATTTTGTTAGCGTAATCGTAAACACGCACACCTTAGGTTGACAGACGTTGCGGCCATAATATTTGGGCCACCTATAAAAAATTGATATCGACTTGTAGCACAGGAACAGGGCAACAAATTCATACCCGTAGATGTATGCTTTGTTGTAACAACTTTCGGCATTTAGCACACTCCCGGAAATCTATGACAGTCTGGAAAGTCACTTCCGTTTTAGGAATTGTGGACAAACTATACATGCGACCCCCTATAAATAGCTGCAGAAAGTTAGCATACTGCCGGGGCAACTAACTTATAACACCAAAGTTGTGCTCAACCGATAAACTTGCCGGTATTTTTGAAAAAACGGAGAAAACGATAAGACCCAATAACGTTAGCGGAGGTGTCATTTTGTTAGCGTAATCGTAAACACGCACACCTTAGGTTGACAGACGTTGCGGCCATAATATTTGGGCCACCTATAAAAAATTGATATCGACTTGTAGCACAGGAACAGGGCAACAAATTCATACCCGTAGATGTATGCTTTGTTGTAACAACTTTCGGCATTTAGCACACTCCCGGAAATCTATGACAGTCTGGAAAGTCACTTCCGTTTTAGGAATTGTGGACAAACTATACATGCGACCCCCTATAAATAGCTGCAGAAAGTTAGCATACTGCCGGGGCAACTAACTTATAACACCAAAGTTGTGCTCAACCGATAAACTTGCCGGTATTTTTGAAAAAACGGAGAAAACGATAAGACCCAATAACGTTAGCGGAGGTGTCATTTTGTTAGCGTAATCGTAAACACGCACACCTTAGGTTGACAGACGTTGCGGCCATAATATTTGGGCCACCTATAAAAAATTGATATCGACTTGTAGCACAGGAACAGGGCAACAAATTCATACCCGTAGATGTATGCTTTGTTGTAACAACTTTCGGCATTTAGCACACTCCCGGAAATCTATGACAGTCTGGAAAGTCACTTCCGTTTTAGGAATTGTGGACAAACTATACATGCGACCCCCTATAAATAGCTGCAGAAAGTTAGCATACTGCCGGGGCAACTAACTTATAACACCAAAGTTGTGCTCAACCGATAAACTTGCCGGTATTTTTGAAAAAACGGAGAAAACGATAAGACCCAATAACGTTAGCGGAGGTGTCATTTTGTTAGCGTAATCGTAAACACGCACACCTTAGGTTGACAGACGTTGCGGCCATAATATTTGGGCCACCTATAAAAAAATGATATCGACTTGTAGCACAGGAACAGGGCAACAAATTCATACCCGTAGATGTATGCTTTGTTGTAACAACTTTCGGCATTTAGCACACTCCCGGAAATCTATGACAGTCTGGAAAGTCACTTCCGTTTTAGGAATTGTGGACAAACTATACATGCGACCCCCTATAAATAGCTGCAGAAAGTTAGCATACTGCCGGGGCAACTAACTTATAACACCAAAGTTGTGCTCAACCGATAAACTTGCCGGTATTTTTGAAAAAACGGAGAAAACGATAAGACCCAATAACGTTAGCGGAGGTGTCATTTTGTTAGCGTAATCGTAAACACGCACACCTTAGGTTGACAGACGTTGCGGCCATAATATTTGGGCCACCTATAAAAAATTGATATCGACTTGTAGCACAGGAACAGGGCAACAAATTCATACCCGTAGATGTATGCTTTGTTGTAACAACTTTCGGCATTTAGCACACTCCCGGAAATCTATGACAGTCTGGAAAGTCACTTCCGTTTTAGGAATTGTGGACAAACTATACATGCGACCCCCTATAAATAGCTGCAGAAAGTTAGCATACTGCCGGGGCAACTAACTTATAACACCAAAGTTGTGCTCAACCGATAAACTTGCCGGTATTTTTGAAAAAACGGAGAAAACGATAAGACCCAATAACGTTAGCGGAGGTGTCATTTTGTTAGCGTAATCGTAAACACGCACACCTTAGGTTGACAGACGTTGCGGCCATAATATTTGGGCCACCTATAAAAAATTGATATCGACTTGTAGCACAGGAACAGGGCAACAAATTCATACCCGTAGATGTATGCTTTGTTGTAACAACTTTCGGCATTTAGCACACTCCCGGAAATCTATGACAGTCTGGAAAGTCACTTCCGTTTTAGGAATTGTGGACAAACTATACATGCGACCCCCTATAAATAGCTGCAGAAAGTTAGCATACTGCCGGGGCAACTAACTTATAACACCAAAGTTGTGCTCAACCGATAAACTTGCCGGTATTTTTGAAAAAACGGAGAAAACGATAAGACCCAATAACGTTAGCGGAGGTGTCATTTTGTTAGCGTAATCGTAAACACGCACACCTTAGGTTGACAGACGTTGCGGCCATAATATTTGGGCCACCTATAAAAAATTGATATCGACTTGTAGCACAGGAACAGGGCAACAAATTCATACCCGTAGATGTATGCTTTGTTGTAACAACTTTCGGCATTTAGCACACTCCCGGAAATCTATGACAGTCTGGAAAGTCACTTCCGTTTTAGGAATTGTGGACAAACTATACATGCGACCCCCTATAAATAGCTGCAGAAAGTTAGCATACTGCCGGGGCAACTAACTTATAACACCAAAGTTGTGCTCAACCGATAAACTTGCCGGTATTTTTGAAAAAACGGAGAAAACGATAAGACCCAATAACGTTAGCGGAGGTGTCATTTTGTTAGCGTAATCGTAAACACGCACACCTTAGGTTGACAGACGTTGCGGCCATAATATTTGGGCCACCTATAAAAAATTGATATCGACTTGTAGCACAGGAACAGGGCAACAAATTCATACCCGTAGATGTATGCTTTGTTGTAACCACTTTCGGCATTTAGCACACTCCCGGAAATCTATGACAGTCTGGAAAGTCACTTCCGTTTTAGGAATTGTGGACAAACTATACATGCGACCCCCTATAAATAGCTGCAGAAAGTTAGCATACTGCCGGGGCAACTAACTTATAACACCAAAGTTGTGCTCAACCGATAAACTTGCCGGTATTTTTGAAAAAACGGAGAAAACGATAAGACCCAATAACGTTAGCGGAGGGTGTCATTTTGTTAGCGTAATCGTAAACACGCACACCTTAGGTTGACAGACGTTGCGGCCATAATATTTGGGCCACCTATAAAAAATTGATATCGACTTGTAGCACAGGAACAGGGCAACAAATTCATACCCGTAGATGTATGCTTTGTTGTAACAACTTTCGGCATTTAGCACACTCCCGGAAATCTATGACAGTCTGGAAAGTCACTTCCGTTTTAGGAATTGTGGACAAACTATACATGCGACCCCCTATAAATAGCTGCAGAAAGTTAGCATACTGCCGGGGCAACTAACTTATAACACCAAAGTTGTGCTCAACCGATAAACTTGCCGGTATTTTTGAAAAAACGGAGAAAACGATAAGACCCAATAACGTTAGCGGAGGTGTCATTTTGTTAGCGTAATCGTAAACACGCACACCTTAGGTTGACAGACGTTGCGGCCATAATATTTGGGCCACCTATAAAAAATTGATATCGACTTGTAGCACAGGAACAGGGCAACAAATTCATACCCGTAGATGTATGCTTTGTTGTAACAACTTTCGGCATTTAGCACACTCCCGGAAATCTATGACAGTCTGGAAAGTCACTTCCGTTTTAGGAATTGTGGACAAACTATACATGCGACCCCCTATAAATAGCTGCAGAAAGTTAGCATACTGCCGGGGCAACTAACTTATAACACCAAAGTTGTGCTCAACCGATAAACTTGCCGGTATTTTTGAAAAAACGGAGAAAACGATAAGACCCAATAACGTTAGCGGAGGTGTCATTTTGTTAGCGTAATCGTAAACACGCACACCTTAGGTTGACAGACGTTGCGGCCATAATATTTGGGCCACCTATAAAAAATTGATATCGACTTGTAGCACAGGAACAGGGCAACAAATTCATACCCGTAGATGTATGCTTTGTTGTAACAACTTTCGGCATTTAGCACACTCCCGGAAATCTATGACAGTCTGGAAAGTCACTTCCGTTTTAGGAATTGTGGACAAACTATACATGCGACCCCCTATAAATAGCTGCAGAAAGTTAGCATACTGCCGGGGCAACTAACTTATAACACCAAAGTTGTGCTCAACCGATAAACTTGCCGGTATTTTTGAAAAAACGGAGAAAACGATAAGACCCAATAACGTTAGCGGAGGTGTCATTTTGTTAGCGTAATCGTAAACACGCACACCTTAGGTTGACAGACGTTGCGGCCATAATATTTGGGCCACCTATAAAAAATTGATATCGACTTGTAGCACAGGAACAGGGCAACAAATTCATACCCGTAGATGTATGCTTTGTTGTAACAACTTTCGGCATTTAGCACACTCCCGGAAATCTATGACAGTCTGGAAAGTCACTTCCGTTTTAGGAATTGTGGACAAACTATACATGCGACCCCCTATAAATAGCTGCAGAAAGTTAGCATACTGCCGGGGCAACTAACTTATAACACCAAAGTTGTGCTCAACCGATAAACTTGCCGGTATTTTTGAAAAAACGGAGAAAACGATAAGACCCAATAACGTTAGCGGAGGTGTCATTTTGTTAGCGTAATCGTAAACACGCACACCTTAGGTTGACAGACGTTGCGGCCATAATATTTGGGCCACCTATAAAAAATTGATATCGACTTGTAGCACAGGAACAGGGCAACAAATTCATACCCGTAGATGTATGCTTTGTTGTAACAACTTTCGGCATTTAGCACACTCCCGGAAATCTATGACAGTCTGGAAAGTCACTTCCGTTTTAGGAATTGTGGACAAACTATACATGCGACCCCCTATAAATAGCTGCAGAAAGTTAGCATACTGCCGGGGCAACTAACTTATAACACCAAAGTTGTGCTCAACCGATAAACTTGCCGGTATTTTTGAAAAAACGGAGAAAACGATAAGACCCAATAACGTTAGCGGAGGTGTCATTTTGTTAGCGTAATCGTAAACACGCACACCTTAGGTTGACAGACGTTGCGGCCATAATATTTGGGCCACCTATAAAAAATTGATATCGACTTGTAGCACAGGAACAGGGCAACAAATTCATACCCGTAGATGTATGCTTTGTTGTAACCACTTTCGGCATTTAGCACACTCCCGGAAATCTATGACAGTCTGGAAAGTCACTTCCGTTTTAGGAATTGTGGACAAACTATACATGCGACCCCCTATAAATAGCTGCAGAAAGTTAGCATACTGCCGGGGCAACTAACTTATAACACCAAAGTTGTGCTCACCGATAAACTTGCCGGTATTTTTGAAAAAACGGAGAAAACGATAAGACCCAATAACGTTAGCGGAGGGTGTCATTTTGTTAGCGTAATCGTAAACACGCACACCTTAGGTTGACAGACGTTGCGGCCATAATATTTGGGCCACCTATAAAAAATTGATATCGACTTGTAGCACAGGAACAGGGCAACAAATTCATACCCGTAGATGTATGCTTTGTTGTAACAACTTTCGGCATTTAGCACACTCCCGGAAATCTATGACAGTCTGGAAAGTCACTTCCGTTTTAGGAATTGTGGACAAACTATACATGCGACCCCCTATAAATAGCTGCAGAAAGTTAGCATACTGCCGGGGCAACTAACTTATAACACCAAAGTTGTGCTCAACCGATAAACTTGCCGGTATTTTTGAAAAAACGGAGAAAACGATAAGACCCAATAACGTTAGCGGAGGTGTCATTTTGTTAGCGTAATCGTAAACACGCACACCATAGGTTGACAGACGTTGCGGCCATAATATTTGGGCCACCTATAAAAAATTGATATCGACTTGTAGCACAGGAACAGGGCAACAAATTCATACCCGTAGATGTATGCTTTGTTGTAACAACTTTCGGCATTTAGCACACTCCCGGAAATCTATGACAGTCTGGAAAGTCACTTCCGTTTTAGGAATTGTGGACAAACTATACATGCGACCCCCTATAAATAGCTGCAGAAAGTTAGCATACTGCCGGGGGCAACTAACTTATAACACCAAAGTTGTGCTCAACCGATAAACTTGCCGGTATTTTTGAAAAAACGGAGAAAACGATAAGACCCAATAACGTTAGCGGAGGTGTCATTTTGTTAGCGTAATCGTAAACACGCACACCTTAGGTTGACAGACGTTGCGGCCATAATATTTGGGCCACCTATAAAAAATTGATATCGACTTGTAGCACAGGAACAGGGCAACAAATTCATACCCGTAGATGTATGCTTTGTTGTAACAACTTTCGGCATTTAGCACACTCCCGGAAATCTATGACAGTCTGGAAAGTCACTTCCGTTTTAGGAATTGTGGACAAACTATACATGCGACCCCCTATAAATAGCTGCAGAAAGTTAGCATACTGCCGGGGCAACTAACTTATAACACCAAAGTTGTGCTCAACCGATAAACTTGCCGGTATTTTTGAAAAAACGGAGAAAACGATAAGACCCAATAACGTTAGCGGAGGTGTCATTTTGTTAGCGT
>NW_027267768.1:0-19576 GCF_963676685.1 Mytilus edulis
CCAGGATGCACTCAGTGTACTGTGAGAGAAGCATGGAGTATATGGTAAAAATCAGTTTTTGTGTCCAGATTGAAAGAAACAATAGAAATTACACTTGCGAGTTATGATATCAATGAAAGGCATAAATATTCTCCCCATTTACATCATATTTTGCACATATTTCTCCTCATAATGTATAAAATCATATGAAAAAAAATGGATTACCTCCCTTTGACATAGTGTGGTTTTTTTTAGCTGTGTTCCCCATGTTAAGTTGTAGAACAAGTGTTTAATAAGCACTTTTCTAGTATTTTAACACTCGAATAATCTAACCGCATGAAGGTATTCATTTATTTTTACATAACGCATTGCGTTTCTTTATTTAAAGAATATACTAGACAACTTTTCATGATTACATGTCCTTCATCTATGAAACAAGTGTTGAAATGTTTGTAATTGGATTTTTATGTTAAATAATGGCTTTTAAATATTCTAAATTGTTACTTGAATCTCCCAAATGTAAAGTTTGGTCATACCTAATCTTATTTTTTCATATTTGGCACTTTTTTCTACTTCAGTTCTGGCTGTCTAGTTTTGGCGAAGAACCCATCCTGATGTTGGGGTAACAGGAATTTCTGCAGAGTGATTGTCAATGACATTTTGTGAAATTTACAAGTAATTAAAACACAGATTTAGTATAATGAAACATAATTGTTGTTTTATTTGGTATGATACTGCTTAAAAAAGCCTTTGAAAAGTCTTTTTGTGGTCTTTTCATGGTATTTAATCAAAAACCTCCATATAAGGAAAAATCTAACTAAGAGTACACCAAGACTTTAGTTTCTAGATGTACTTGCAATACTGGTCAAAGCAAAAACAGAAAACAATTCATATTTATTAAACATAGTATTTTACACCATTCTTTTAAAAACAGTCAATGCGCAACTTTATATACCAAATATAAATTGGCCGCAGTATGGGCTGTAGTGTAAATTTTGCTCTATCTTTACAAATTCAGCATTTATGAAGGTTGTATTGAAACTGGAACTTGGAAATTGGATACATTACATGTTTACTACAAAAAAAGTTGGAAAAGAAGTAAAAAAGTCCCTTATAGGAAAATGTGCACTTTTTCACTGTACTTGTCCAAGGCCACACAATAATCACAAAACTCATTTCCTGTAAATGTTAATGTAATGGAAGGATTTTGGAACCTTTTGAAGTTGCTTTTTACACAAATTTTTATCTTTAACTGCGGCTATCCAGGATGCACTCAGTGTACTGTGAGAGAAGCATGGAGTATATGGTAAAAATCAGTTTTTGTGTCCAGATTGAAAGAAACAATAGAAATTACACTTGCGAGTTATGATATCAATGAAAGGCATAAATATTCTCCCCATTTACATCATATTTTGCACATATTTCTCCTCATAATGTATAAAATCATATGAAAAAAATGGATTACCTCCCTTTGACATAGTGTGGTTTTTTTTAGCTGTGTTCCCCATGTTAAGTTGTAGAACAAGTGTTTAATAAGCACTTTTCTAGTATTTTAACACTCGAATAATCTAACCGCATGAAGGTATTCATTTATTTTTACATAACGCATTGCGTTTCTTTATTTAAAGAATATACTAGACAACTTTTCATGATTACATGTCCTTCATCTATGAAACAAGTGTGAAATGTTTGTAATTGGATTTTTATGTTAAATAATGGCTTTTAAATATTCTAAATTGTTACTTGAATCTCCCAAATGTAAAGTTTGGTCATACCTAATCTTATTTTTTCATATTTGGCACTTTTTTCTACTTCAGTTCTGGCTGTCTAGTTTTGGCGAAGAACCCATCCTGATGTTGGGGTAACAGGAATTTCTGCAGAGTGATTGTCAATGACATTTTGTGAAATTTACAAGTAATTAAAACACAGATTTTAGTATAATGAAACATAATTGTTGTTTTATTTGGTATGATACTGCTTAAAAAAGCCTTTGAAAAGTCTTTTTGTGGTCTTTTCATGGTATTTAATCAAAAACCTCCATATAAGGAAAAATCTAACTAAGAGTACACCAAGACTTTAGTTTCTAGATGTACTTGCAATACTGGTCAAAGCAAAAACAGAAAACAATTCATATTTATTAAACATAGTATTTTACACCATTCTTTTAAAAACAGTCAATGCGCAACTTTATATACCAAATATAAATTGGCCGCAGTATGGGCTGTAGTGTAAATTTTGCTCTATCTTTACAAATTCAGCATTTATGAAGGTTGTATTGAAACTGGAACTTGGAAATTGGATACATTACATGTTTACTACAAAAAAAGTTGGAAAAGAAGTAAAAAAGTCCCTTATAGGGGTAAATTCAGTAAATAAATATACGTCATCAGGGACCGCCCCATTTAGGGGAGAGCTTTCTGTCTAAAAGTGAAGTCAAGTGCTCTTCTGATTGGTAGATAATGTTTGTAATAAATATTTTATGGTAGATGGATCAAAACTAGAGTTGAAAAAAAATAAAAAATAAATGCTGAATGTACTATTTTTTTTCCCTACAGGGTTGAAAAGTAATGGGGGTCAGTATAGGAATTCAGTGCGAATCTACATTGTTTGTAAACAAGGCCATGTGAATGCCCAAAAATGCCGCATGACCCTATGTTTTTATTGTTGCAAAAGATAGGGCTACATTTGTACTTTCATGAATGATATATGAAAGTTTTTAATTTCTAAAGGTAAATCAGGTATAAATTTATTTCCACACATAGATTAGCATTAAAGTCAATGGGAGATTTTTTACTGAATTTACCCCTATAGGAAAATGTGCACTTTTTCACTGTACTTGTCCAAGGCCACACAATAATCACAAAACTCATTTCCTGTAAATGTTAATGTAATGGAAGGATTTTGGAACCTTTTGAAGTTGCTTTTTACACAAATTTTTATCTTTAACTGCGGCTATCCAGGATGCACTCAGTGTACTGTGAGAGAAGCATGGAGTATATGGTAAAAATCAGTTTTTGTGTCCAGATTGAAAGAAACAATAGAAATTACACTTGCGAGTTATGATATCAATGAAAGGCATAATATTCTCCCCATTTACATCATATTTTGCACATATTTCTCCTCATAATGTATAAAATCATATGAAAAAAAATGGATTACCTCCCTTTGACATAGTGTGGTTTTTTTTAGCTGTGTTCCCCATGTTAAGTTGTAGAACAAGTGTTTAATAAGCACTTTTCTAGTATTTTAACACTCGAATAATCTAACCGCATGAAGGTATTCATTTATTTTTACATAACGCATTGCGTTTCTTTATTTAAAGAATATACTAGACAACTTTTCATGATTACATGTCCTTCATCTATGAAACAAGTGTTGAAATGTTTGTAATTGGATTTTTATGTTAAATAATGGCTTTTAAATATTCTAAATTGTTACTTGAATCTCCCAAATGTAAAGTTTGGTCATACCTAATCTTATTTTTTCATATTTGGCACTTTTTTCTACTTCAGTTCTGGCTGTCTAGTTTTGGCGAAGAACCCATCCTGATGTTGGGGTAACAGGAATTTCTGCAGAGTGATTGTCAATGACATTTTGTGAAATTTACAAGTAATTAAAACACAGATTTAGTATAATGAAACATAATTGTTGTTTTATTTGGTATGATACTGCTTAAAAAAGCCTTTGAAAAGTCTTTTTGTGGTCTTTTCATGGTATTTAATCAAAAACCTCCATATAAGGAAAAATCTAACTAAGAGTACACCAAGACTTTAGTTTCTAGATGTACTTGCAATACTGGTCAAAGCAAAAACAGAAAACAATTCATATTTATTAAACATAGTATTTTACACCATTCTTTAAAAACAGTCAATGCGCAACTTTATATACCAAATATAAATTGGCCGCAGTATGGGCTGTAGTGTAAATTTTGCTCTATCTTTACAAATCAGCATTTATGAAGGTTGTATTGAAACTGGAACTTGGAAATTGGATACATTACATGTTTACTACAAAAAAAGTTGGAAAAGAAGTAAAAAAGTCCCTTATAGGGGTAAATTCAGTAAATAAATATACGTCATCAGGGACCGCCCATTTAGGGGAGAGCTTTCTGTCTAAAAGTGAAGTCAAGTGCTCTTCTGATTGGTAGATAATGTTTGTAATAAATATTTTATGGTAGATGGATCAAAACTAGAGTTGAAAAAAAATAAAAAATAAATGCTGAATGTACTATTTTTTTTCCCTACAGGGTTGAAAAGTAATGGGGGTCAGTATAGGAATTCAGTGCGAATCTACATTGTTTGTAAACAAGGCCATGTGAATGCCCAAAAATGCCGCATGACCCTATGTTTTTATTGTTGCAAAGATAGGGCTACATTTGTACTTTCATGAATGATATATGAAAGTTTTTAATTTCTAAAGGTAAATCAGGTATAAATTTATTTCCACACATAGATTAGCATTAAAGTCAATGGGAGATTTTTTACTGAATTTACCCCTATAGGAAAATGTGCACTTTTTCACTGTACTTGTCCAAGGCCACACAATAAATCACAAAACTCATTTCCTGTAAATGTTAATGTAATGGAAGGATTTTGGAACCTTTTGAAGTTGCTTTTTACACAAATTTTTATCTTTAACTGCGGCTATCCAGGATGCACTCAGTGTACTGTGAGAGAAGCATGGAGTATATGGTAAAAATCAGTTTTTGTGTCCAGATTGAAAGAAACAATAGAAATTACACTTGCGAGTTATGATATCAATGAAAGGCATAAATATTCTCCCCATTTACATCATATTTTGCACATATTTCTCCTCATAATGTATAAAATCATATGAAAAAAATGGATTACCTCCCTTTGACATAGTGTGGTTTTTTTTAGCTGTGTTCCCCATGTTAAGTTGTAGAACAAGTGTTTAATAAGCACTTTTCTAGTATTTTAACACTCGAATAATCTAACCGCATGAAGGTATTCATTTATTTTTACATAACGCATTGCGTTTCTTTATTTAAAGAATATACTAGACAACTTTTCATGATTACATGTCCTTCATCTATGAAACAAGTGTTGAAATGTTTGTAATTGGATTTTTATGTTAAATAATGGCTTTTAAATATTCTAAATTGTTACTTGAATCTCCCAAATGTAAAGTTTGGTCATACCTAATCTTATTTTTTCATATTTGGCACTTTTTTCTACTTCAGTTCTGGCTGTCTAGTTTTGGCGAAGAACCCATCCTGATGTTGGGTAACAGGAATTTCTGCAGAGTGATTGTCAATGACATTTTGTGAAATTTACAAGTAATTAAAACACAGATTTAGTATAATGAAACATAATTGTTGTTTTATTTGGTATGATACTGCTTAAAAAAGCCTTTGAAAAGTCTTTTTGTGGTCTTTTCATGGTATTTAATCAAAAACCTCCATATAAGGAAAAATCTAACTAAGAGTACACCAAGACTTTAGTTTCTAGATGTACTTGCAATACTGGTCAAAGCAAAACAGAAAACAATTCATATTTATTAAACATAGTATTTTACACCATTCTTTTAAAAACAGTCAATGCGCAACTTTATATACCAAATATAAATTGGCCGCAGTATGGGCTGTAGTGTAAATTTTGCTCTATCTTTACAAATTCAGCATTTATGAAGGTTGTATTGAAACTGGAACTTGGAAATTGGATACATTACATGTTTACTACAAAAAAAGTTGGAAAAGAAGTAAAAAAGTCCCTTATAGGGGTAAATTCAGTAAATAAATATACGTCATCAGGGACCGCCCATTTAGGGGAGAGCTTTCTGTCTAAAAGTGAAGTCAAGTGCTCTTCTGATTGGTAGATAATGTTTGTAATAAATATTTTATGGTAGATGGATCAAAACTAGAGTTGAAAAAAAATAAAAAATAAATGCTGAATGTACTATTTTTTTTCCCTACAGGGTTGAAAAGTAATGGGGGTCAGTATAGGAATTCAGTGCGAATCTACATTGTTTGTAAACAAGGCCATGTGAATGCCCAAAAATGCCGCATGACCCTATGTTTTTATTGTTGCAAAAGATAGGGCTACATTTGTACTTTCATGAATGATATATGAAAGTTTTTAATTTCTAAAGGTAAATCAGGTATAAATTTATTTCCACACATAGATTAGCATTAAAGTCAATGGGAGATTTTTTACTGAATTTACCCCTATAGGAAAATGTGCACTTTTTCACTGTACTTGTCCAAGGCCACACAATAATCACAAAACTCATTTCCTGTAAATGTTAATGTAATGGAAGGATTTTGGAACCTTTTGAAGTTGCTTTTTACACAAATTTTTATCTTTAAACTGCGGCTATCCAGGATGCACTCAGTGTACTGTGAGAGAAGCATGGAGTATATGGTAAAAATCAGTTTTTGTGTCCAGATTGAAAGAAACAATAGAAATTACACTTGCGAGTTATGATATCAATGAAAGGCATAAATATTCTCCCCATTTACATCATATTTTGCACATATTTCTCCTCATAATGTATAAAATCATATGAAAAAAATGGATTACCTCCCTTTGACATAGTGTGGTTTTTTTTAGCTGTGTTCCCCATGTTAAGTTGTAGAACAAGTGTTTAATAAGCACTTTTCTAGTATTTTAACACTCGAATAATCTAACCGCATGAAGGTATTCATTTATTTTTACATAACGCATTGCGTTTCTTTATTTAAAGAATATACTAGACAACTTTTCATGATTACATGTCCTTCATCTATGAAACAAGTGTTGAAATGTTTGTAATTGGATTTTTATGTTAAATAATGGCTTTTAAATATTCTAAATTGTTACTTGAATCTCCCAAATGTAAAGTTTGGTCATACCTAATCTTATTTTTTCATATTTGGCACTTTTTTCTACTTCAGTTCTGGCTGTCTAGTTTTGGCGAAGAACCCATCCTGATGTTGGGGTAACAGGAATTTCTGCAGAGTGATTGTCAATGACATTTTGTGAAATTTACAAGTAATTAAAACACAGATTTAGTATAATGAAACATAATTGTTGTTTTATTTGGTATGATACTGCTTAAAAAAGCCTTTGAAAAGTCTTTTTGTGGTCTTTTCATGGTATTTAATCAAAAACCTCCATATAAGGAAAAATCTAACTAAGAGTACACCAAGACTTTAGTTTCTAGATGTACTTGCAATACTGGTCAAAGCAAAAACAGAAAACAATTCATATTTATTAAACATAGTATTTTACACCATTCTTTTAAAAACAGTCAATGCGCAACTTTATATACCAAATATAAATTGGCCGCAGTATGGGCTGTAGTGTAAATTTTGCTCTATCTTTACAAATTCAGCATTTATGAAGGTTGTATTGAAACTGGAACTTGGAAATTGGATACATTACATGTTTACTACAAAAAAAGTTGGAAAAGAAGTAAAAAAGTCCCTTATAGGGGTAAATTCAGTAAATAAATATACGTCATCAGGGACCGCCCATTTAGGGGAGAGCTTTCTGTCTAAAAGTGAAGTCAAGTGCTCTTCTGATTGGTAGATAATGTTTGTAATAAATATTTTATGGTAGATGGATCAAAACTAGAGTTGAAAAAAAATAAAAAATAAATGCTGAATGTACTATTTTTTTTCCCTACAGGGTTGAAAAGTAATGGGGGTCAGTATAGGAATTCAGTGCGAATCTACATTGTTTGTAAACAAGGCCATGTGAATGCCCAAAAATGCCGCATGACCCTATGTTTTTATTGTTGCAAAAGATAGGGCTACATTTGTACTTTCATGAATGATATATGAAAGTTTTTAATTTCTAAAGGTAAATCAGGTATAAATTTATTTCCACACATAGATTAGCATTAAAGTCAATGGGAGATTTTTTACTGAATTTACCCCTATAGGAAAATGTGCACTTTTTCACTGTACTTGTCCAAGGCCACACAATAATCACAAAACTCATTTCCTGTAAATGTTAATGTAATGGAAGGATTTTGGAACCTTTTGAAGTTGCTTTTTACACAAATTTTTATCTTTAACTGCGGCTATCCAGGATGCACTCAGTGTACTGTGAGAGAAGCATGGAGTATATGGTAAAAATCAGTTTTTGTGTCCAGATTGAAAGAAACAATAGAAATTACACTTGCGAGTTATGATATCAATGAAAGGCATAAATATTCTCCCCATTTACATCATATTTTGCACATATTTCTCCTCATAATGTATAAAATCATATGAAAAAAATGGATTACCTCCCTTTGACATAGTGTGGTTTTTTTTAGCTGTGTTCCCCATGTTAAGTTGTAGAACAAGTGTTTAATAAGCACTTTTCTAGTATTTTAACACTCGAATAATCTAACCGCATGAAGGTATTCATTTATTTTTACATAACGCATTGCGTTTCTTTATTTAAAGAATATACTAGACAACTTTTCATGATTACATGTCCTTCATCTATGAAACAAGTGTTGAAATGTTTGTAATTGGATTTTTATGTTAAATAATGGCTTTTAAATATTCTAAATTGTTACTTGAATCTCCCAAATGTAAAGTTTGGTCATACCTAATCTTATTTTTTCATATTTGGCACTTTTTTCTACTTCAGTTCTGGCTGTCTAGTTTTGGCGAAGAACCCATCCTGATGTTGGGGTAACAGGAATTTCTGCAGAGTGATTGTCAATGACATTTTGTGAAATTTACAAGTAATTAAAACACAGATTTAGTATAATGAAACATAATTGTTGTTTTATTTGGTATGATACTGCTTAAAAAAGCCTTTGAAAAGTCTTTTTGTGGTCTTTTCATGGTATTTAATCAAAAACCTCCATATAAGGAAAAATCTAACTAAGAGTACACCAAGACTTTAGTTTCTAGATGTACTTGCAATACTGGTCAAAGCAAAAACAGAAAACAATTCATATTTATTAAACATAGTATTTTACACCATTCTTTTAAAAACAGTCAATGCGCAACTTTATATACCAAATATAAATTGGCCGCAGTATGGGCTGTAGTGTAAATTTTGCTCTATCTTTACAAATTCAGCATTTATGAAGGTTGTATTGAAACTGGAACTTGGAAATTGGATACATTACATGTTTACTACAAAAAAAGTTGGAAAAGAAGTAAAAAAGTCCCTTATAGGGGTAAATTCAGTAAATAAATATACGTCATCAGGGACCGCCCATTTAGGGGAGAGCTTTCTGTCTAAAAGTGAAGTCAAGTGCTCTTCTGATTGGTAGATAATGTTTGTAATAAATATTTTATGGTAGATGGATCAAAACTAGAGTTGAAAAAAAATAAAAAATAAATGCTGAATGTACTATTTTTTTTCCCTACAGGGTTGAAAAGTAATGGGGGTCAGTATAGGAATTCAGTGCGAATCTACATTGTTTGTAAACAAGGCCATGTGAATGCCCAAAAATGCCGCATGACCCTATGTTTTTATTGTTGCAAAAGATAGGGCTACATTTGTACTTTCATGAATGATATATGAAAGTTTTTAATTTCTAAAGGTAAATCAGGTATAAATTTATTTCCACACATAGATTAGCATTAAAGTCAATGGGAGATTTTTTACTGAATTTACCCCTATAGGAAAATGTGCACTTTTTCACTGTACTTGTCCAAGGCCACACAATAATCACAAAACTCATTTCCTGTAAATGTTAATGTAATGGAAGGATTTTGGAACCTTTTGAAGTTGCTTTTTACACAAATTTTTATCTTTAACTGCGGCTATCCAGGATGCACTCAGTGTACTGTGAGAGAAGCATGGAGTATATGGTAAAAATCAGTTTTTGTGTCCAGATTGAAAGAAACAATAGAAATTACACTTGCGAGTTATGATATCAATGAAAGGCATAAATATTCTCCCCATTTACATCATATTTTGCACATATTTCTCCTCATAATGTATAAAATCATATGAAAAAAATGGATTACCTCCCTTTGACATAGTGTGGTTTTTTTTAGCTGTGTTCCCCATGTTAAGTTGTAGAACAAGTGTTTAATAAGCACTTTTCTAGTATTTTAACACTCGAATAATCTAACCGCATGAAGGTATTCATTTATTTTTACATAACGCATTGCGTTTCTTTATTTAAAGAATATACTAGACAACTTTTCATGATTACATGTCCTTCATCTATGAAACAAGTGTTGAAATGTTTGTAATTGGATTTTTATGTTAAATAATGGCTTTTAAATATTCTAAATTGTTACTTGAATCTCCCAAATGTAAAGTTTGGTCATACCTAATCTTATTTTTTCATATTTGGCACTTTTTTCTACTTCAGTTCTGGCTGTCTAGTTTTGGCGAAGAACCCATCCTGATGTTGGGGTAACAGGAATTTCTGCAGAGTGATTGTCAATGACATTTTGTGAAATTTACAAGTAATTAAAACACAGATTTAGTATAATGAAACATAATTGTTGTTTTATTTGGTATGATACTGCTTAAAAAAGCCTTTGAAAAGTCTTTTTGTGGTCTTTTCATGGTATTTAATCAAAAACCTCCATATAAGGAAAAATCTAACTAAGAGTACACCAAGACTTTAGTTTCTAGATGTACTTGCAATACTGGTCAAAGCAAAAACAGAAAACAATTCATATTTATTAAACATAGTATTTTACACCATTCTTTTAAAAACAGTCAATGCGCAACTTTATATACCAAATATAAATTGGCCGCAGTATGGGCTGTAGTGTAAATTTTGCTCTATCTTTACAAATTCAGCATTTATGAAGGTTGTATTGAAACTGGAACTTGGAAATTGGATACATTACATGTTTACTACAAAAAAAGTTGGAAAAGAAGTAAAAAAGTCCCTTATAGGGGTAAATTCAGTAAATAAATATACGTCATCAGGGACCGCCCATTTAGGGGAGAGCTTTCTGTCTAAAAGTGAAGTCAAGTGCTCTTCTGATTGGTAGATAATGTTTGTAATAAATATTTTATGGTAGATGGATCAAAACTAGAGTTGAAAAAAAATAAAAAATAAATGCTGAATGTACTATTTTTTTTCCCTACAGGGTTGAAAAGTAATGGGGGTCAGTATAGGAATTCAGTGCGAATCTACATTGTTTGTAAACAAGGCCATGTGAATGCCCAAAAATGCCGCATGACCCTATGTTTTTATTGTTGCAAAAGATAGGGCTACATTTGTACTTTCATGAATGATATATGAAAGTTTTTAATTTCTAAAGGTAAATCAGGTATAAATTTATTTCCACACATAGATTAGCATTAAAGTCAATGGGAGATTTTTTACTGAATTTACCCCTATAGGAAAATGTGCACTTTTTCACTGTACTTGTCCAAGGCCACACAATAATCACAAAACTCATTTCCTGTAAATGTTAATGTAATGGAAGGATTTTGGAACCTTTTGAAGTTGCTTTTTACACAAATTTTTATCTTTAACTGCGGCTATCCAGGATGCACTCAGTGTACTGTGAGAGAAGCATGGAGTATATGGTAAAAATCAGTTTTTGTGTCCAGATTGAAAGAAACAATAGAAATTACACTTGCGAGTTATGATATCAATGAAAGGCATAAATATTCTCCCCATTTACATCATATTTTGCACATATTTCTCCTCATAATGTATAAAATCATATGAAAAAAATGGATTACCTCCCTTTGACATAGTGTGGTTTTTTTTAGCTGTGTTCCCCATGTTAAGTTGTAGAACAAGTGTTTAATAAGCACTTTTCTAGTATTTTAACACTCGAATAATCTAACCGCATGAAGGTATTCATTTATTTTTACATAACGCATTGCGTTTCTTTATTTAAAGAATATACTAGACAACTTTTCATGATTACATGTCCTTCATCTATGAAACAAGTGTTGAAATGTTTGTAATTGGATTTTTATGTTAAATAATGGCTTTTAAATATTCTAAATTGTTACTTGAATCTCCCAAATGTAAAGTTTGGTCATACCTAATCTTATTTTTTCATATTTGGCACTTTTTTCTACTTCAGTTCTGGCTGTCTAGTTTTGGCGAAGAACCCATCCTGATGTTGGGGTAACAGGAATTTCTGCAGAGTGATTGTCAATGACATTTTGTGAAATTTACAAGTAATTAAAACACAGATTTAGTATAATGAAACATAATTGTTGTTTTATTTGGTATGATACTGCTTAAAAAAGCCTTTGAAAAGTCTTTTTGTGGTCTTTTCATGGTATTTAATCAAAAACCTCCATATAAGGAAAAATCTAACTAAGAGTACACCAAGACTTTAGTTTCTAGATGTACTTGCAATACTGGTCAAAGCAAAAACAGAAAACAATTCATATTTATTAAACATAGTATTTTACACCATTCTTTTAAAAACAGTCAATGCGCAACTTTATATACCAAATATAAATTGGCCGCAGTATGGGCTGTAGTGTAAATTTTGCTCTATCTTTACAAATTCAGCATTTATGAAGGTTGTATTGAAACTGGAACTTGGAAATTGGATACATTACATGTTTACTACAAAAAAAGTTGGAAAAGAAGTAAAAAAGTCCCTTATAGGGGTAAATTCAGTAAATAAATATACGTCATCAGGGACCGCCCATTTAGGGGAGAGCTTTCTGTCTAAAAGTGAAGTCAAGTGCTCTTCTGATTGGTAGATAATGTTTGTAATAAATATTTTATGGTAGATGGATCAAAACTAGAGTTGAAAAAAAATAAAAAATAAATGCTGAATGTACTATTTTTTTTCCCTACAGGGTTGAAAAGTAATGGGGGTCAGTATAGGAATTCAGTGCGAATCTACATTGTTTGTAAACAAGGCCATGTGAATGCCCAAAAATGCCGCATGACCCTATGTTTTTATTGTTGCAAAAGATAGGGCTACATTTGTACTTTCATGAATGATATATGAAAGTTTTTAATTTCTAAAGGTAAATCAGGTATAAATTTATTTCCACACATAGATTAGCATTAAAGTCAATGGGAGATTTTTTACTGAATTTACCCCTATAGGAAAATGTGCACTTTTTCACTGTACTTGTCCAAGGCCACACAATAATCACAAAACTCATTTCCTGTAAATGTTAATGTAATGGAAGGATTTTGGAACCTTTTGAAGTTGCTTTTTACACAAATTTTTATCTTTAACTGCGGCTATCCAGGATGCACTCAGTGTACTGTGAGAGAAGCATGGAGTATATGGTAAAAATCAGTTTTTGTGTCCAGATTGAAAGAAACAATAGAAATTACACTTGCGAGTTATGATATCAATGAAAGGCATAAATATTCTCCCCATTTACATCATATTTTGCACATATTTCTCCTCATAATGTATAAAATCATATGAAAAAAATGGATTACCTCCCTTTGACATAGTGTGGTTTTTTTTAGCTGTGTTCCCCATGTTAAGTTGTAGAACAAGTGTTTAATAAGCACTTTTCTAGTATTTTAACACTCGAATAATCTAACCGCATGAAGGTATTCATTTATTTTTACATAACGCATTGCGTTTCTTTATTTAAAGAATATACTAGACAACTTTTCATGATTACATGTCCTTCATCTATGAAACAAGTGTTGAAATGTTTGTAATTGGATTTTTATGTTAAATAATGGCTTTTAAATATTCTAAATTGTTACTTGAATCTCCCAAATGTAAAGTTTGGTCATACCTAATCTTATTTTTTCATATTTGGCACTTTTTTCTACTTCAGTTCTGGCTGTCTAGTTTTGGCGAAGAACCCATCCTGATGTTGGGGTAACAGGAATTTCTGCAGAGTGATTGTCAATGACATTTTGTGAAATTTACAAGTAATTAAAACACAGATTTAGTATAATGAAACATAATTGTTGTTTTATTTGGTATGATACTGCTTAAAAAAGCCTTTGAAAAGTCTTTTTGTGGTCTTTTCATGGTATTTAATCAAAAACCTCCATATAAGGAAAAATCTAACTAAGAGTACACCAAGACTTTAGTTTCTAGATGTACTTGCAATACTGGTCAAAGCAAAAACAGAAAACAATTCATATTTATTAAACATAGTATTTTACACCATTCTTTTAAAAACAGTCAATGCGCAACTTTATATACCAAATATAAATTGGCCGCAGTATGGGCTGTAGTGTAAATTTTGCTCTATCTTTACAAATTCAGCATTTATGAAGGTTGTATTGAAACTGGAACTTGGAAATTGGATACATTACATGTTTACTACAAAAAAAGTTGGAAAAGAAGTAAAAAAGTCCCTTATAGGGGTAAATTCAGTAAATAAATATACGTCATCAGGGACCGCCCATTTAGGGGAGAGCTTTCTGTCTAAAAGTGAAGTCAAGTGCTCTTCTGATTGGTAGATAATGTTTGTAATAAATATTTTATGGTAGATGGATCAAAACTAGAGTTGAAAAAAAATAAAAAATAAATGCTGAATGTACTATTTTTTTTCCCTACAGGGTTGAAAAGTAATGGGGGTCAGTATAGGAATTCAGTGCGAATCTACATTGTTTGTAAACAAGGCCATGTGAATGCCCAAAAATGCCGCATGACCCTATGTTTTTATTGTTGCAAAAGATAGGGCTACATTTGTACTTTCATGAATGATATATGAAAGTTTTTAATTTCTAAAGGTAAATCAGGTATAAATTTATTTCCACACATAGATTAGCATTAAAGTCAATGGGAGATTTTTTACTGAATTTACCCCTATAGGAAAATGTGCACTTTTTCACTGTACTTGTCCAAGGCCACACAATAATCACAAAACTCATTTCCTGTAAATGTTAATGTAATGGAAGGATTTTGGAACCTTTTGAAGTTGCTTTTTACACAAATTTTTATCTTTAACTGCGGCTATCCAGGATGCACTCAGTGTACTGTGAGAGAAGCATGGAGTATATGGTAAAAATCAGTTTTTGTGTCCAGATTGAAAGAAACAATAGAAATTACACTTGCGAGTTATGATATCAATGAAAGGCATAAATATTCTCCCCATTTACATCATATTTTGCACATATTTCTCCTCATAATGTATAAAATCATATGAAAAAAATGGATTACCTCCCTTTGACATAGTGTGGTTTTTTTTAGCTGTGTTCCCCATGTTAAGTTGTAGAACAAGTGTTTAATAAGCACTTTTCTAGTATTTTAACACTCGAATAATCTAACCGCATGAAGGTATTCATTTATTTTTACATAACGCATTGCGTTTCTTTATTTAAAGAATATACTAGACAACTTTTCATGATTACATGTCCTTCATCTATGAAACAAGTGTTGAAATGTTTGTAATTGGATTTTTATGTTAAATAATGGCTTTTAAATATTCTAAATTGTTACTTGAATCTCCCAAATGTAAAGTTTGGTCATACCTAATCTTATTTTTTCATATTTGGCACTTTTTTCTACTTCAGTTCTGGCTGTCTAGTTTTGGCGAAGAACCCATCCTGATGTTGGGGTAACAGGAATTTCTGCAGAGTGATTGTCAATGACATTTTGTGAAATTTACAAGTAATTAAAACACAGATTTAGTATAATGAAACATAATTGTTGTTTTATTTGGTATGATACTGCTTAAAAAAGCCTTTGAAAAGTCTTTTTGTGGTCTTTTCATGGTATTTAATCAAAAACCTCCATATAAGGAAAAATCTAACTAAGAGTACACCAAGACTTTAGTTTCTAGATGTACTTGCAATACTGGTCAAAGCAAAAACAGAAAACAATTCATATTTATTAAACATAGTATTTTACACCATTCTTTTAAAAACAGTCAATGCGCAACTTTATATACCAAATATAAATTGGCCGCAGTATGGGCTGTAGTGTAAATTTTGCTCTATCTTTACAAATTCAGCATTTATGAAGGTTGTATTGAAACTGGAACTTGGAAATTGGATACATTACATGTTTACTACAAAAAAAGTTGGAAAAGAAGTAAAAAAGTCCCTTATAGGGGTAAATTCAGTAAATAAATATACGTCATCAGGGACCGCCCATTTAGGGGAGAGCTTTCTGTCTAAAAGTGAAGTCAAGTGCTCTTCTGATTGGTAGATAATGTTTGTAATAAATATTTTATGGTAGATGGATCAAAACTAGAGTTGAAAAAAAATAAAAAATAAATGCTGAATGTACTATTTTTTTTCCCTACAGGGTTGAAAAGTAATGGGGGTCAGTATAGGAATTCAGTGCGAATCTACATTGTTTGTAAACAAGGCCATGTGAATGCCCAAAAATGCCGCATGACCCTATGTTTTTATTGTTGCAAAAGATAGGGCTACATTTGTACTTTCATGAATGATATATGAAAGTTTTTAATTTCTAAAGGTAAATCAGGTATAAATTTATTTCCACACATAGATTAGCATTAAAGTCAATGGGAGATTTTTTACTGAATTTACCCCTATAGGAAAATGTGCACTTTTTCACTGTACTTGTCCAAGGCCACACAATAATCACAAAACTCATTTCCTGTAAATGTTAATGTAATGGAAGGATTTTGGAACCTTTTGAAGTTGCTTTTTACACAAATTTTTATCTTTAACTGCGGCTATCCAGGATGCACTCAGTGTACTGTGAGAGAAGCATGGAGTATATGGTAAAAATCAGTTTTTGTGTCCAGATTGAAAGAAACAATAGAAATTACACTTGCGAGTTATGATATCAATGAAAGGCATAAATATTCTCCCCATTTACATCATATTTTGCACATATTTCTCCTCATAATGTATAAAATCATATGAAAAAAATGGATTACCTCCCTTTGACATAGTGTGGTTTTTTTTAGCTGTGTTCCCCATGTTAAGTTGTAGAACAAGTGTTTAATAAGCACTTTTCTAGTATTTTAACACTCGAATAATCTAACCGCATGAAGGTATTCATTTATTTTTACATAACGCATTGCGTTTCTTTATTTAAAGAATATACTAGACAACTTTTCATGATTACATGTCCTTCATCTATGAAACAAGTGTTGAAATGTTTGTAATTGGATTTTTATGTTAAATAATGGCTTTTAAATATTCTAAATTGTTACTTGAATCTCCCAAATGTAAAGTTTGGTCATACCTAATCTTATTTTTTCATATTTGGCACTTTTTTCTACTTCAGTTCTGGCTGTCTAGTTTTGGCGAAGAACCCATCCTGATGTTGGGGTAACAGGAATTTCTGCAGAGTGATTGTCAATGACATTTTGTGAAATTTACAAGTAATTAAAACACAGATTTAGTATAATGAAACATAATTGTTGTTTTATTTGGTATGATACTGCTTAAAAAAGCCTTTGAAAAGTCTTTTTGTGGTCTTTTCATGGTATTTAATCAAAAACCTCCATATAAGGAAAAATCTAACTAAGAGTACACCAAGACTTTAGTTTCTAGATGTACTTGCAATACTGGTCAAAGCAAAAACAGAAAACAATTCATATTTATTAAACATAGTATTTTACACCATTCTTTTAAAAACAGTCAATGCGCAACTTTATATACCAAATATAAATTGGCCGCAGTATGGGCTGTAGTGTAAATTTTGCTCTATCTTTACAAATTCAGCATTTATGAAGGTTGTATTGAAACTGGAACTTGGAAATTGGATACATTACATGTTTACTACAAAAAAAGTTGGAAAAGAAGTAAAAAAGTCCCTTATAGGGGTAAATTCAGTAAATAAATATACGTCATCAGGGACCGCCCATTTAGGGGAGAGCTTTCTGTCTAAAAGTGAAGTCAAGTGCTCTTCTGATTGGTAGATAATGTTTGTAATAAATATTTTATGGTAGATGGATCAAAACTAGAGTTGAAAAAAAATAAAAAATAAATGCTGAATGTACTATTTTTTTTCCCTACAGGGTTGAAAAGTAATGGGGGTCAGTATAGGAATTCAGTGCGAATCTACATTGTTTGTAAACAAGGCCATGTGAATGCCCAAAAATGCCGCATGACCCTATGTTTTTATTGTTGCAAAAGATAGGGCTACATTTGTACTTTCATGAATGATATATGAAAGTTTTTAATTTCTAAAGGTAAATCAGGTATAAATTTATTTCCACACATAGATTAGCATTAAAGTCAATGGGAGATTTTTTACTGAATTTACCCCTATAGGAAAATGTGCACTTTTTCACTGTACTTGTCCAAGGCCACACAATAATCACAAAACTCATTTCCTGTAAATGTTAATGTAATGGAAGGATTTTGGAACCTTTTGAAGTTGCTTTTTACACAAATTTTTATCTTTAACTGCGGCTATCCAGGATGCACTCAGTGTACTGTGAGAGAAGCATGGAGTATATGGTAAAAATCAGTTTTTGTGTCCAGATTGAAAGAAACAATAGAAATTACACTTGCGAGTTATGATATCAATGAAAGGCATAAATATTCTCCCCCATTTACATCATATTTTGCACATATTTCTCCTCATAATGTATAAAATCATATGAAAAAAATGGATTACCTCCCTTTGACATAGTGTGGTTTTTTTTAGCTGTGTTCCCCATGTTAAGTTGTAGAACAAGTGTTTAATAAGCACTTTTCTAGTATTTTAACACTCGAATAATCTAACCGCATGAAGGTATTCATTTATTTTTACATAACGCATTGCGTTTCTTTATTTAAAGAATATACTAGACAACTTTTCATGATTACATGTCCTTCATCTATGAAACAAGTGTTGAAATGTTTGTAATTGGATTTTTATGTTAAATAATGGCTTTTAAATATTCTAAATTGTTACTTGAATCTCCCAAATGTAAAGTTTGGTCATACCTAATCTTATTTTTTCATATTTGGCACTTTTTTCTACTTCAGTTCTGGCTGTCTAGTTTTGGCGAAGAACCCATCCTGATGTTGGGGTAACAGGAATTTCTGCAGAGTGATTGTCAATGACATTTTGTGAAATTTACAAGTAATTAAAACACAGATTTAGTATAATGAAACATAATTGTTGTTTTATTTGTATGATACTGCTTAAAAAAGCCTTTGAAAAGTCTTTTTGTGGTCTTTTCATGGTATTTAATCAAAAACCTCCATATAAGGAAAAATCTAACTAAGAGTACACCAAGACTTTAGTTTCTAGATGTACTTGCAATACTGGTCAAAGCAAAAACAGAAAACAATTCATATTTATTAAACATAGTATTTTACACCATTCTTTTAAAAACAGTCAATGCGCAACTTTATATACCAAATATAAATTGGCCGCAGTATGGGCTGTAGTGTAAATTTTGCTCTATCTTTACAAATTCAGCATTTATGAAGGTTGTATTGAAACTGGAACTTGGAAATTGGATACATTACATGTTTACTACAAAAAAAGTTGGAAAAGAAGTAAAAAAGTCCCTTATAGGGGTAAATTCAGTAAATAAATATACGTCATCAGGGACCGCCCATTTAGGGGAGAGCTTTCTGTCTAAAAGTGAAGTCAAGTGCTCTTCTGATTGGTAGATAATGTTTGTAATAAATATTTTATGGTAGATGGATCAAAACTAGAGTTGAAAAAAAATAAAAAATAAATGCTGAATGTACTATTTTTTTTCCCTACAGGGTTGAAAAGTAATGGGGTCAGTATAGGAATTCAGTGCGAATCTACATTGTTTGTAAACAAGGCCATGTGAATGCCCAAAAATGCCGCATGACCCTATGTTTTTATTGTTGCAAA